>NW_027139289.1:392199-401974 GCF_035084215.1 Heptranchias perlo
GGGAGAGCGAACGAGAGAGGGAGAGCGAACGAGAGAGGGAGAGCGAACGAGAGAGAGAGCGAACGAGAGAGGGAGAGCGAACGAGAGAGGAGAGGAGAGTGAACGAGAGAGGGAGAGCGAACGAGAGAGGGAGAGCGAACGAGAGAGGGAGAGCGAACGAGAGAGGGAGAGCGAACGAGAGAGGAGAGCGAACGAGAGAGGGAGAGCGAACGAGAGAGGGAGAGCGAACGAGAGAGGGAGAGCGAACGAGAGAGAGAGAGCGAACGAGAGAGAGAGAGCGAACGAGAGAGGGAGAGCGAACGAGAGAGGGAGAGCGAACGAGAGAGGGAGAGGGAGAGTGAACGAGAGAGGGAGAGTGAACGAGAGAGAGAGAGCGAACGAGAGAGGGAGAGCGAACGAGAGAGGGAGAGCGAACGAGAGAGAGAGCGAACGAGAGAGGGAGAGCGAACGAGAGAGGGAGAGCGAACGAGAGAGGGAGAGAGCGAACGAGAGAGAGAGAGTGAACGAGAGAGGGAGAGCGAACGAGAGAGAGAGCGAACGAGAGAGAGAGCGAACGAGAGAGGGAGAGCGAACGAGAGAGGGAGAGCGAACGAGAGAGAGAGCGAACGAGAGAGGGAGAGCGAACGAGAGAGGGAGAGCGAACGAGAGAGGAGAGGAGAGCGAACGAGAGAGGGAGAGCGAACGAGAGAGGGAGAGCGAACGAGAGAGGGAGAGCGAACGAGAGAGGGAGAGCGAACGAGAGAGGGAGAGCGAACGAGAGAGAGAGAGCGAACGAGAGAGGGAGAGCGAACGAGAGAGGGAGAGCGAACGAGAGAGGGAGAGCGAACGAGAGAGGGAGAGCGAACGAGAGAGGGAGAGCGAACGAGAGAGGGAGAGCGAACGAGAGAGGGAGAGCGAACGAGAGAGGGAGAGCGAACGAGAGAGGGAGAGGGAGAGTGAACGAGAGAGGGAGAGTGAACGAGAGAGAGAGAGCGAACGAGAGAGGGAGAGCGAACGAGAGAGGGAGAGCGAACGAGAGAGGGAGAGCGAACGAGAGAGAGAGAGCGAACGAGAGAGGAGAGAGAGCGAACGAGAGAGGGAGAGCGAACGAGAGAGGGAGAGCGAACGAGAGAGGAGAGGGAGAGCGAACGAGAGAGGGAGAGCGAACGAGAGAGGAGAGAGCGAACGAGAGAGGGAGAGCGAACGAGAGAGGGAGAGCGAACGAGAGAGGGAGAGCGAACGAGAGAGAGAGAGCGAACGAGAGAGGGAGAGCGAACGAGAGAGGGAGAGCGAACGAGAGAGGAGAGTGAACGAGAGAGAGAGAGCGAACGAGAGAGGGAGAGCGAACGAGAGAGGGAGAGCGAACGAGAGAGAGAGCGAACGAGAGAGAGAGCGAACGAGAGAGGAGAGAGAGCGAACGAGAGAGGGAGAGCGAACGAGAGAGGGAGAGCGAACGAGAGAGGGAGAGGGAGAGTGAACGAGAGAGGGAGAGTGAACGAGAGAGAGAGAGCGAACGAGAGAGGAGAGCGAACGAGAGAGGGAGAGCGAACGAGAGAGGAGAGCGAACGAGAGAGAGAGCGAACGAGAGAGGGAGAGCGAACGAGAGAGGGAGAGCGAACGAGAGAGGGAGAGGGAGAGTGAACGAGAGAGGGAGAGTGAACGAGAGAGAGAGAGCGAACGAGAGAGGGAGAGCGAACGAGAGAGGAGAGAGCGAACGAGAGAGAGAGAGCGAACGAGAGAGGGAGAGCGAACGAGAGAGGGAGAGCGAACGAGAGAGGGAGAGGAGAGTGAACGAGAGAGGGAGAGTGAACGAGAGAGAGAGAGCGAACGAGAGAGGGAGAGCGAACGAGAGAGGGAGAGCGAACGAGAGAGAGAGAGCGAACGAGAGAGGGAGAGCGAACGAGAGAGGGAGAGCGAACGAAGAGAGAGGAGAGAGAGCGAACGAGAGAGAGAGAGCGAACGAGAGAGGGAGAGCGAACGAGAGAGGGAGAGCGAACGAGAGAGAGAGGCGAACGAGAGAGGAGAGAGCGAACGAGAGAGGGAGAGCGAACGAGAGAGGGAGAGCGAACGAGAGAGGGAGAGAGCGAACGAGAGAGGGAGAGCGAACGAGAGAGAGAGAGCGAACGAGAGAGGGAGAGCGAACGAGAGAGGGAGAGCGAACGAGAGAGAGCGAACGAGAGAGGAGAGCGAACGAGAGAGGGAGAGCGAACGAGAGAGAGAGAGCGAACGAGAGAGGGAGAGCGAACGAGAGAGGGAGAGCGAACGAGAGAGGGAGAGCGAACGAGAGAGGAGAGCGAACGAGAGAGGGAGAGCGAACGAGAGAGGAGAGCGAACGAGAGAGAGGAGAGCGAACGAGAGAGGGAGAGCGAACGAGAGAGGGAGAGCGAACGAGAGAGGAGAGCGAACGAGAGAGAGGAGAGCGAACGAGAGAGGAGAGCGAACGAGAGAGGGAGAGCGAACGAGAGAGGGAGAGCGAACGAGAGAGGGAGAGCGAACGAGAGAGGAGAGCGAACGAGAGAGGAGAGCGAACGAGAGAGGGAGAGGCGAACGAGAGAGAGAGAGCGAACGAGAGAGGGAGAGCGAACGAGAGAGAGAGAGCGAACGAGAGAGGGAGAGCGAACGAGAGAGGGAGAGCGAACGAGAGAGGGAGAGCGAACGAGAGAGGGAGAGCGAACGAGAGAGGGAGAGCGAACGAGAGAGAGAGAGAGAGAGAGAGCGAACGAGAGAGGGAGAGCGAACGAGAGAGAGAGAGAGAGAGCGAACGAGAGAGGAGAGCGAACGAGAGAGGGAGAGCGAACGAGAGAGGGAGAGCGAACGAGAGAGAGAGCGACGAGAGAGAGAGAGCGAACGAGAGAGAGCGACGAGAGGAGAGCGAACGAGAGAGGAGAGCGAACGAGAGAGGGAGAGCGAACGAGAGAGAGACGAGAGAGAGCGAACGAGAGAGGAGAGCGAACGAGAGAGAAGAGAGACGAGAGAGGGAGAGCGAACGAGAGCGACGAGAGAGAGCGAACGAGAGAGAGAGAGAGAGAGCGAACGAGAGAGGGAGAGCGAACGAGAGAGGGAGAGCGAACGAGAGAGAGAGCGAACGAGAGAGAGAGGGAGAGCGAACGAGAGAGGGAGAGCGAACGAGAGAGGGAGAGCGAACGAGAGAGGAGAGAGAGAGCGAACGAGAGAGGGAGAGCGAACGAGAGAGAGAGCGAACGAGAGAGAGAGCGAACGAGAGAGAGAGAGAGAGAGCGAACGAGAGAGGGAGAGCGAACGAGAGAGGGAGAGCGAACGAGAGAGAGAGAGAGAGAGCGAACGAGAGAGGGAGAGCAAACGAGAGAGGAGAGCGAACGAGAGAGGAGAGCGAACGAGAGAGAGAGAGAGAGAGCGAACGAGAGAGGGAGAGCAAACGAGAGAGGGAGAGCGAACGAGAGAGAGAGAGAGAGAGCGAACGAGAGAGGGAGAGCAAACGAGAGAGAGAGCGAAACGAGAGAGAGAGCGAACGAGAGAGAGAGAGAGAGAGCGAACGAGAGAGGGAGAGCGAACGAGAGAGGAGAGCGAACGAGAGAGAGAGAGAGAGAGCGAACGAGAGAGGGAGAGCAAACGAGAGAGAGAGCGAACGAGAGAGAGAGCGAACGAGAGAGAGAGAGAGAGAGCGAACGAGAGAGGGAGAGCGAACGAGAGAGAGAGCGAACGAGAGAGGGAGAGCGAACGAGAGAGAGAGAGAGAGAGCGAACGAGAGGGAGAGCGAACGAGAGAGAGAGCGAACGAGAGAGAGAGAGAGAGAGCGAACGAGAGAGGGAGAGCAAACGAGAGAGGGAGAGCGAACGAGAGGAGAGAGCGAACGAGAGAGGGAGAGCGAACGAGAGAGGGAGAGCGAACGAGAGAGGGAGAGCGAACGAGAGAGGAGAGCGAACGAGAGAGGAGAGCGAACGAGAGAGGGAGAGCGAACGAGAGAGGGAGAGCGAACGAGAGAGAGAGAGAGAGAGCGAACGAGAGAGGGAGAGCGAACGAGAGAGAGAGAGAGAGCGAGAGAGAGCGAACGAGAGAGGGAGAGCGAACGAGAGAGGGAGAGCGAACGAGAGAGAGAGAGAGAGAGCGAACGAGAGAGGGAGAGTGAACGAGAGAGAGAGCGAACGAGAGAGAGAGAGAGAGAGCGAACGAGAGAGGGAGAGCAAACGAGAGAGGGAGAGCGAACGAGAGAGAGAGCGAACGAGAGAGAGAGAGAGAGAGCGAACGAGAGAGGGAGAGCAAACGAGAGAGGGAGAGCGAACGAGAGAGAGAGAGAGAGCGAACGAGAGAGGGAGAGCAAACGAGAGAGGGAGAGCGAACGAGAGAGAGAGAGAGAGAGCGAACGAGAGAGGGAGAGCAAACGAGAGAGAGAGCGAACGAGAGAGGGAGAGCGAACGAGAGAGGGAGAGCGAACGAGAGAGAGAGAGAGAGAGCGAGAGAGAGCGAACGAGAGAGAGAGAGCGAACGAGAGAGGGAGAGCGAACGAGAGAGAGAGCGAACGAGAGAGAGAGAGAGAGAGCGAACGAGAGAGGGAGAGCAAACGAGAGAGGAGAGCGAACGAGAGAGAGAGAGAGAGAGCGAACGAGAGAGGGAGAGCAACGAGAGAGGGAGAGCGAACGAGAGAGAGAGAGAGAGAGCGAACGAGAGAGGGAGAGCAAACGAGAGAGGGAGAGCAAACGAGAGAGGGAGAGCGAACGAGAGAGAGAGCGAACGAGAGAGGGAGAGCGAACGAGAGAGAGAGCGAACGAGAGAGAGAGAGAGAGCGAGAGAGAGCGAACGAGAGAGAGAGAGAGAGCGAGAGAGAGCGAACGAGAGAGAGAGCGAACGAGAGAGGGAGAGCGAACGAGAGAGGGAGAGCGAACGAGAGAGAGAGAGAGAGCGAGAGAGAGCGAACGAGAGAGAGAGAGCGAACGAGAGAGGGAGAGCGAACGAGAGAGAGAGAGAGCGAACGAGAGAGGGAGAGCGAACGAGAGAGGGAGAGGGAGAGCGAACGAGAGAGAGAGCGAACGAGAGAGGGAGAGCGAACGAGAGAGGGAGAGCGAACGAGAGAGAGAGCGAACGAGAGAGGGAGAGCGAACGAGAGAGGGAGAGGGAGAGTGAACGAGAGAGAGAGAGGGAAAGCGAACGAGAGAGAGAGAGGGAGAAGCGAACGAGAGAGAGAGAGGGAGAGCGAACGAGAGAGAGGGAGAGAGCGAACGAGAGAGAGAGAGGGAGCGAACGAGAGAGGGAGAGCGAACGAGAGAGAGGAGAGCGAACGAGAGAGAGAGAGCGAACGAGAGAGAGAGGGAGAGCGAACGAGAGAGAGAGGGAAGAGAGAGCGAACGAGAGAGAGAGGGAGAGAGAGCGAACGAGAGAGAGAGAGGGAGAGAGAGCGAACGAACGAGAGAGAGAGGGAGAGAGAGCGAACGAGAGAGAGAGGGAGTGAGAGTGAACGAGAGAGAGAGAGAGAGAGCGAACGAGAGAGAGAGGGAGTGAGAGTGAACGAGAGAGAGAGAGGGAGTGTGAGCTAACGAGAGAGAGAAAGGGAGAGAGAGCGAAAGAGAGAGAGAGAGGAAGAGTGAACGAGAGAGAGAGCGAACGAGAGAGAGAGCGAACGAGAGAGAGAGCGAACGAGAGAGAGAGCGAACGAGAGAGAGAGAGAGAGAGGGAGGGCGCGCGAACGAGAGAGAGAGAGAGAGAGAGAGAGAGGGAGGGCGCGCGAACGAGAGAGAGAGAGAGAGAGAGAGGGAGGGCGCGGCGAACGAGAGAGAGAGAGAGAGAGAGAGAGGGAGGGCGCGGCGAACGAGAGAGAGAGAGAGAGAGAGGGAGGGAGCGCGAACGAGAGCGAGAGAGAGGGAGGGAGAGGGAGAGCGCGCGAACGAGAGAGAGAGAGAGGGAGGGAGAGGGAGAGCGCGCGAACGAGAGAGAGAGAGGGAGGGAGAGGAGGGCGCGCGAACGAGAGAGAGAGAGAGAGAGGGAGGGAGGGCGCGCGAACGAGAGAGAGAGAGAGAGAGGGAGGGAGGGCGCGCGAACGAGAGAGAGAGGAGAGAGAGAGAGAGGGAGGGCGCGCGAACGAGAGAGAGAGAGAGAGAGAGGGAGGGCGCGCGAACGAGAGAGAGAGAGAGAGAGAGAGAGGGAGGGCGCGCGAACGAGAGAGAGAGAGAGAGAGAGAGAGGGAGGGCGCGCGAACGAGAGAGAGAGAGAGAGAGAGGGAGGGAGCGCGAACGAGAGAGAGAGAGAGAGAGGGAGGGAGCGCGAACGAGAGAGAGAGAGAGGGAGGGAGCGCGAACGAGAGAGAGAGAGAGAGAGGGAGGGAGCGCGAACGAGAGAGAGAGAGAGAGAGAGGGAGGGAGCGCGAACGAGAGAGAGAGAGAGAGAGGGAGGGAGCGCGAACGAGAGAGAGAGAGAGAGAGGGAGGGAGCGCGAACGAGAGAGAGAGAGAGAGAGGGAGGGAGCGCGAACGAGAGAGAGAGAGAGAGGGAGGGAGTGTGAACGAGAGAGAGAGAGAGAGGGAGGGAGCGCGAACGAGAGAGAGAGAGAGAGAGGGAGGGAGTGTGAACGAGAGAGAGAGAGAGAGGGAGGGGCGCGCGAACGAGAGAGAGAGAGAGAGGGAGGGAGCGCGAACGAGAGAGAGAGAGAGAGGGAGGGAGGGAGCGCGAACGAGAGAGAGAGAGAGAGGGAGGGAGCGCGAACGAGAGAGAGAGAGAGAGGGAGGGAGGGAGCGCGAACGAGAGAGAGAGAGAGAGAGGGAGGGAGCGCGAACGAGAGAGAGAGAGAGAGTGTGAACGAGAGAGAGAGAGAGAGAGAGGGAGGGAGCGCGAACGAGAGAGAGAGAGAGAGAGGGAGGGGCGCGCGAACGAGAGAGAGAGAGAGAGAGGGAGGGGCGCGCGAACGAGAGAGAGAGAGGGAGGGAGCGCGAACGAGAGAGAGAGAGAGAGTGTGAACGAGAGAGAGACAGGGAGAGGGAGGGAGCGCGAACGAGAGAGAGAGAGAGAGAGAGAGTGTGAACGAGAGAGAGAGAGAGAGAGAGAGGGAGGGAGCGCGAACGAGAGAGAGAGTGAGAGAGGGAGGGAGCGCGAACGAGAGAGAGAGAGGGAGGGAGGGCACGTGAACGAGAGAGAGAGAGAGAGGGAGGGCGAACGAGAGAGAGAGAGAGAGGGAGGGAGCGCGAACGA
The DNA here is from genome assembly GCF_035084215.1 of Heptranchias perlo. Lineage (NCBI taxonomy): Eukaryota > Metazoa > Chordata > Chondrichthyes > Hexanchiformes > Hexanchidae > Heptranchias > Heptranchias perlo. Next base: position 399,330 of record NW_027139289.1, read on the forward strand.
GAGAGAGAGAGAGAGAGGGAGGGCGCGCGAACGAGAGAGAGAGAGGGAGGGAGCGCGAACGAGAGAGAGAGAGAGAGTGTGAACGAGAGAGAGAGAGAGAGAGAGGGAGGGAGCGCGAACGAGAGAGAGAGAGAGAGAGGGAGGGCGCGCGAACGAGAGAGAGAGAGAGAGAGGGAGGGCGCGCGAACGAGAGAGAGAGAGGGAGGGAGCGCGAACGAGAGAGAGAGAGAGAGTGTGAACGAGAGAGAGACAGGGAGAGGGAGGGAGCGCGAACGAGAGAGAGAGAGAGAGAGGGCGCGCGAACGAGCGAGAGGGAGAGAGAGGGAGGGTGTGCGAACGAGAGAGAGAGAGAGAGAGAGTGTGAACGAGAGAGAGAGAAAGAGAGAGAGGGAGGGAGCGCGAACGAGAGAGAGAGAGAGAGAGGGAGGGAGCGCGAACGAGAGAGAGAGAGGGAGGGAGGGCGAACGAGAGAGAGAGAGAGAGGGAGGGCGCGCGAACGAGAGAGAGAGAGAGAGGGGGAGGGAGCGCGAACGAGAGAGAGAGAGAGAGAGAGGGATGGAGCGCGAACAAGAGAGAGAGAGAGAGGGAGAGAGAGAGGGAGGGAGGGCGCGAACGAGAGAGAGAGAGAGAGAGAGGGAGAGAGAGAGGGAGAGAGAGAGGGAGGGAGGGCGCGCGAACGAGAGAGAGAGAGAGAGAGGGCGCGCGAACGAGAGAGAGAGGGAGGGATGGAGCGCGAACGAGAGAGAGAGAGAGAGAGAGAGAGGGAGCGCGAACGAGAGAGAGAGAGAGAGAGGGAGGGCGCGCGAACGAGAGAGAGAGAGAGAGGGCGCGAACGAGAGAGAGAGAGAGAGGGAGGGCGCGCGAACGAGAGAGAGAGAGAGAGAGAGAGAGAGGGCGCGCGAACGAGAGAGAGAGAGAGAGAGAGAGAGAGGGCGCGCGAACGAGAGATAGAGAGAGAGAGAGAGGGAGCGCGAACGAGAGAGAGAGAGAGAGAGGGCGCGCGAACGAGAGAGAAAGAGAGAGAGAGAGAGAGAGAGGGCGCGAACGAGAGAGAGAGAGAGCGCGCGAACGAGAGAGAGAGAGGGAGAGCGCGTGAACGAGAGAGAGAGAGAGAGGGAGGGGCGCGCGAACGAGAGAGAGAGAGAGAGAGAGAGAGAGGGCGCGCGAACGAGAGAGAGAGAGAGAGTGGGAGGGAGCGCGAACGAGAGAGAGAGAGAGAGAGGGCGCGCGAACGAGAGAGAAAGAGAGAGAGAGAGAGAGAGAGGGAGCGCGAACGAGAGAGAGAGAGAGAGAGAGGGAGGGCGCGCGAACGAGAGAGAGAGAGAGAGAGAGAGAGGGGCGCGCGAACGAGAGAGAGAGAGAGAGAGGAGGGATGGAGCGCGAACGAGAGAGAGAGAGAGAGAGAGAGAGGGCGCGCGAACGAGAGAGAGAGAGAGAGAGGGGGAGCGCGAACGAGAGAGAGAGAGAGAGAGAGAGAGGGAGGGCGCGCGAACGAGAGAGAGAGAGAGAGAGAGAGAGAGGGAGCGATGGAGCGCGAACGAGAGAGAGAGAGAGAGAGGGAGGGAGCCGCGAACGAGAGAGAGAGAGAGAGAGAGGGAGGGAGCGCGAACGAGAGAGAGAGAGAGAGAGGGCGCGCGAACGAGAGAGAAAGAGAGAGAGAGAGAGAGAGAGGGAGCGCGAACGAGAGAGAGAGAGAGAGAGAGAGGGAGCGCGAACGAGAGAGAGAGAGAGAGAGGGCGCGCGAACGAGAGAGAAAGAGAGAGAGAGAGAGAGAGAGGGAGCGCGAACGAGAGAGAGAGAGAGAGAGAGGGAGGGCGCGCGAACGAGAGAGAGAGAGAGAGAGAGAGAGGGGCGCGCGAACGAGAGAGAGAGAGAGAGAGGGAGGGATGGAGCGCGAACGAGAGAGAGAGAGAGAGAGAGAGGGCGCGCGAACGAGAGAGAGAGAGAGAGAGAGGGAGCGCGAACGAGAGAGAGAGAGAGAGAGAGAGAGAGAGGGAGGGCGCGCGAACGAGAGAGAGAGAGAGAGAGAGAGAGAGAGGGAGCGATGGAGCGCGAACGAGAGAGAGAGAGAGAGAGGGAGGGAGGGCACGCGAACGAGAGAGAGAGAGAGAGAGAGAGAGAGCGCTCGAACGAGAGAGAGAGAGAGAGAGAGAGTGCACTCGAACGAGAGAGAGAGAGAGGGAGAGAGAGAGAGGGAGGGAGCGCGAACGAGAGCGAGAGAGAGCGAGAGAGAGAGAGAGAGGGAGGGAGCGCGAACGAGAGCGAGAGAGAGAGAGAGAGAGAGGGAGGGTGCAAACGAGAGAGAGAGAGAACGCGCGAACGAGAGAGAGAGAGAGAGCGCGCGAACGAGAGAGAGAGAGGGAGAGCGCGCGAACGAGAGAGAGAGAGAGAGCGCGCGAACGAGAGCGAGAGAGAGAGAGAGAGGGAGGGCGCGCGAACGAGAGCGAGAGAGAGAGAGCGCGCGAACGAGAGAGAGTGAGAGAGAGGCGCGCGAACGAGAGAGAGAGAGGGAGGGCGCGCGAAGGAGAGAGAGAGAGAGAGAGCGTGCGAACGAGAGAGAGAGAGAGAGAGAGAGAGGGGAGGGGCGCGCGAACGAGAGAGTGAGAGAGAGAGAGAGGGAGGGCGCGCGAACGAGAGCGAGAGAA
>NW_027139290.1:300000-397649 GCF_035084215.1 Heptranchias perlo
TTGGCTGAAGTTTTGTTCCCGCCCACAAGCAGGCTAGCCTTGACCTGGGATTGGTTAGAATTTCTGTCCTGTGTGCAATGAGTCCTGTCTCATGCAGGGCTGGCCCCGCCCCCTTCGCTCCACGTGTTCGTTATTTTTAAATTATATTTTTTTAACCTAATGTTTTAATGTTCCTTCAGTTTATCTTAGATGTTTGGGGTTATTTTTTTTGAGGTAATGTTTTTTAAAATATTGCTTTTTAACCTTTGAATCTGTTTTAATGCTCCAGGTCATTCTGGCGCCACGGAGTCGGACTGTCTCCGCTGACCCCGGGGCTTGATTACCTGTCCGCCTCACCTGATTTTTTAAATAAAAACATGAAGATACTTCTCCAAACCCCCACCTCCGGCTATGCCTTTTAATTATGAGGGTATTTTAAACAATTAATTAAACTTCCCACCGATTTCCTGCTTTTTAAACCCGCTCGCTCGTTAAACGAAACTTAATCTCCCAGAATGCTCGCTTTTCAGCGGCCGCGCAGAAAAAAACGATTTCCAAGGTCCGATTCCCCAAAAAAACTCCCGAATCCGCCGCCACCCACCCCCCGGGAGGGAGAGGAGGGGGAAAGAAAGGTCCCTCAGCCCCAAAAAAGCAAAGTAAACCCTTTTATTTAAGAGCGTTGCCCTCGTGTTTGACCCGAGAGAACTCCATATCCCAGAATGCCTCACGCGGCGCTCGCTTTTCAGCGGCCGCGTGAACAAAATTTGATTTCCAAGGTCCGATTCCCCATAAAAACTCCCGTAACCGCTGCCACCCGCCCCCCGGGGGGAGAGGAGGGGGAAAGAATGGCCCCCCAGCCCCAGAGAGACCAAGTAAACCCTTTTATTTACGGGCTTTGCCCTCGTGTTTGACCCGAGAGAACTCCATATCCCAGAATGCCTCACGCGGCGCTCGCTTTTCAGTCGCTGCGAAAAAAAAACGATTTCAAAGATAAAAATCACCCGGTGAACGCTCAAAATCTAAAGACTAAATAAAGTTATCGGATTCTCACCCGTGTCCCCAACTCCTCCAGATCCCCGGGGAAAGGGTTTCTTTTAAAAAAACCGAGGTCGATATCCAGCAGCTCCCGGCTGTCGTGTTCCCCGCAGCACCAGGCATCTCTTAAAGGGGCCGTCCCCGCAGCACCAGGCATCTCTTAAAGGGGCCGTCCCCGCATCAATGTCCAGAGACCGTGTCTATGGGAACTACAACTTTTTAAAAAAATATGTAATCTTTTGTGCCCTTATTGCTGTCCCAAACCTCGTGGGGGGGGGGGGGGTTTGGGAAGATGAGTTCCATGTCTGTCAGACCCACATTTCCAGCCATGCTTTATTTTAAGTGCACCTTTTAAATATTTTAGATTTTAAAATTTAAAAAACCTCCTTGGTGCTCCCCATTTTTATAAGTTGCTTGCTGCTTTTTTTTGTGGGGGGGCGAAAGGGGAACAAAAAGTTATTTAACCATCTACCTCACTGATCAAGTTTCAATTTAAGGTATTTGCGAGATATATTCTCTGGGTTTTCTTTTCTTGGCATTTATATCTTTTTTTGTCTGTGGTAATGTAAAGCGTGTCACTCCTGAATGTTAGGTTGTATGGTGTGGGCAGGAGGGTAGTTACACCCTCTTGTGTTCGTATTCTCACTCAACTCATGAGCTTCTTGTCACTTATACCTGCCACTTTTGGTTGGCCCACGCTTTACCTTACCACCTGGCTTCTTTTTCTTGCCGATCTCTTCTTAGTAATTTCTTGATCCGTAATCCTTTGATCCCCCTCTGGGGTTATAATCAGTTCCTGGGTTTTGCCAATTTATGGTCTCTATGTCGTATTTAGTTATTATTATTGGTGTTGGAACCCTACCCTTTATTTTACGTAGTGTTAGGGTTATGTTGTATTGAGGTTGGGGGGTTTAGGTTAGGGTTAGGGTTGCTGCACTGGGGTTAGTGTTGGGGTTAGGTGAGGGTCAGGGTCGCAGTTAGGTTCAGGGCTATGTTGGGGTTAGGTTGGGGTGCATCAGGGTTAGGGTTAGGTGTTTAGGGGTGGGGTGGGGTTAGGGTTAAGTTTTAGGGGTAGGGTTGGGTGCATCAGGGTTAGGGTTAGGTGTTTAGGGGTAGGGTAGGGTGCATTAGGGATAGGGTTAGGGTTAGGGTTAGGGATAGGGTTAGGTTTACACTGCGTTAGGGTTAGGGTTAGGGTTAGGGTTACGCTGCGTTAGGGTTAGGGTTAGGGTTAGGGTTAGGGTTAGGGTTAGGGTTAGGGTTAGGGTTAGGGTTAGGGTTAGGGTTAGGGTTAGGGTTAGGTTTTGAAATGGTGGGCAGAGGGGGGAAACGCCCTCCCTATGTTGTCTGCCTCTTGGTTCTGGCCCACACCTCAGACTATTGCTGTTGTCCAAATGAATGCACCTTGTGCTTTAGCTTTAGGCACCATCCAGAGTTCCTGCTTGGCTACTACTGAATGTGTCTCGTCCTCCAGCCTTAAGTACCATCCATCGTTCCTTCTTGTAACACTCCGACCGGTTTCGCCGTCTTGCGGCTCCTCAGGGAGTTACAAACAAACCGACAAAGTCCTTAGTGCGTCACTTGCAAAGGTTAGGTTTTAAAATGGTGGACAGAGGGGGGAAACGCCCTCCCTATGTTGTCTGCCTCTTGGTTCTGGCCCGCACCTCAGACTATTGCTGTTGTCCAAATGAATGCACCTTGTGCTTTAGCTTTAGGCACCATCCAGAGTTCCTGCTTGGCTACTACTGAATGTGTCTCGTCCTCCAGCCTTAAGTACCATCCATCGTTCCTTCTTGTAACACTCCGACCGGTTTCGCCGTCTTGCGGCTCCTCAGGGAGTTACAAACAAACACACAAAGTCCTTAGTGCGTCACTTGCAAAGGTTAGGTTTTAAAATGGTGGACAGAGGGGGGAAACGCCCTCCCTATATTGTCTGCCTCTTGGTTCTGGCCCGCACCTCAGACTATTGCTGTTGTCCAAATGAATGCACCTTGTGCTTTAGCTTTAGGCACCATCCAGAGTTCCTGCTTGGCTACTACTGAATGTGTCTCGTCCTCCAGCCTTAAGTACCATCCATCGTTCCTTCTTGTAACACTCCGACCGGTTTCGCCGTCTTGCGGCTCCTCAGGGAGTTACAAACAAACACACAAAGTCCTTAGTGCGTCACTTGCAAAGGTTAGGTTTTAAAATGGTGGACAGAGGGGGGAAACGCCCTCCCTATGTTGTCTGCCTCTTGGTTCTGGCCCGCACCTCAGACTATTGCTGTTGTCCAAATGAATGCACCTTGTGCTTTAGCTTTCGGCACCATCCAGAGTTCCTGCTTGGCTACTACTGAATGTGTCTCGTCCTCCAGCTGCATTAGGGTTAGGGTTAGGTTGTATGGTGTGGGCAGGAGGGTAGTTACACCCTCTTGTGTTCGTATTCTCACTCAACCCTTGAGCTTCTTGTCACTTATACCTGCCACTTTTGGTTGGCCCACGCTTTACCTTACCACCTGGCTTCTTTTTCTTGCCGATCTCTTCTTAGTAATTTCTTGATCCGTAATCCTTTGATCCCCCTCTGGGGTTATAATCTGTTCCTCGGTTTTGCCAATTTATGGTCTCGATGTCGTATTTAGTTATTATTATTGGTGTTGGAACCCTACCCTTTATTTTACGTAGTGTTAGGGTTATGTTGCATTGAGGTTGGGGGGTTCAGGTTAGGGTTAGGGTTGCTGCACTGGGGTTAGTGTTGGGGTTAGGTGAGGGTCAGGGTCGCAGTTAGGTTCAGGGCTATATTGGGGTTAGGTTGGGGTGCATCAGGGTTAGGGTTAGGTGTTTAGGGGTGGGGTTAGGGTTAAGTTTTAGGGGTAGGGTTGGGAGCATCAGGGTTAGGGTTAGGTGTTTAGGGGTAGGGTAGGGTGCATCAGGGTTAGGGTTAGGTGTTTAGGGGTAGGGTAGGGTGCATCAGGGTTAGGGTCCAGGGTCAGAGTTGTGATTAGATTCAGGGCTGGGGGTTTGGAGTTATGGGTTAGGGTTGCATTAGGGGTAGGGTTAAGTGAGGGTCAGGGTTTAGGAGTAGGGTGGGGTGTGTTAGGCTTAGATTTTAGGGGTGGGGTGGGAGATTAGGTTTGCTGTATTAGAGTTACGTTTAGGCTTTAGGGGTAGAGTGGGGTGCATTTGGAGTTAGGATTTGGGATATGGATGGGGTCTGTTTGTAGTTAGGGTTGGGGCTTTGGTCTGTTTGTTGTGGGCAGTGTGGGGTTTTGTGGTTTTGGTTAGCTTAAACAGTAGGCGTTAGCTCTGTTTATTGTGATTAGGGTAGGGTGTGGTTGCGGTTTGAGAGGTTTATCAAGTTGGGGTTGGGATTTGTGGTAATTAAGGTCGGGGCAGTTTTGTTTTTTGATGTTGGATTTCCCCCATTTTAGATCTGATTTAAGCCCTTTGGTAACTGAGTTTGTAGGGTTGTTATCCAGTGTTTTTCCCTCCTCTTCCTTTGTGAGGTTGTCCAGTTCATGTTGGTCTCCAACCCCATAAATTCCAGGGATTCAAGACCATGCTCCATGAAGTGTCGGGAGGTAGGTTTGTATACATCCTTTGTTCTAATAGCACTGAGGTGCCCTGTGAGCCTCATCCTTAGACTATTCCCTGTTTCTCCTACATACAAGATGTGGCATTGTTTGCATCGAATTGCATATACAGCATTGTGCTGTTCACATGTAATTCTTTGTTTAATTAGGGCTGCTTTTCCTGTGTGTCTATTTTGTATCATTTTGCGGATTATTAGGTATTTACACGTCCCACATTTTGGGTTTGTGCAGTTCTGGGTTGTCTGTTTTCTTATCCTACTCCGAACCAGCATGTCCCGAAGGTTTCGAGTTCTTTTGTATGCTGACTTTATGTGGTATCGACTAAGTGTGTCAACATCCTCTTTTAGTTTCCCAAATTGGGTTTTAATCACTCCGTGTATTAGTTTAGTCGTTGTATCGTATGTCGTTATCAGTGGTAGTCTTGCTACTTCTCTGTTTGGCCGTGGGCTATTCAGTCCCCTCATGAAATCAGACTTAAGGTGCCTGAGGAACCTTTTTGTGCAACCTCTCTGTCTCAGTGCAGTAAATAGGGTTGTGGTGGCTTCCCTAAAGTCCTCTCCGTTTGTGCATATGCGGTGAAAACGTGTCAGTTGTGACTTCACCAGCCCCCGAAAGGTATGTTTTGGATGGTGGCTGTTTATGTGCAGGAGTGTGTGTGTGTCTGTTTCTTTAAAGAATACCTTTGTTGCTAGCTTGTGGCTGTTATTCTCCTGTTGTAATTTAAATACTGTGGTGTCCAGGAAATCCACACTTTCTCTATGTGTTGTAACTTTAAGTTTAATAGATTGGTGGTGACTGTTGAGAATACCTACAAATTCTTGCAATTCTGTTTCTGTGTGAGTCCAGACTCCCCATATGTCATCCAGGTATCTGTAATAACACATCGGGAGCTTGGAACACTTTTCAAAGACTGTGTTTTCCCAGTCTGCCATGTATCTGTTTGCGTAGGCCGGGGCAAATTTCTTGCCCATAGCCATGCCCTTAATCTGTAGGTAGAATTGCTCCTGGAATTCAAAGTCATTTTTTGTTAGTCCGAGGTGTAATAGCTGGATTATGGCTGCATCTGGTCTGTGGGGTTGGGGGAACTTTCTAAGGATATTTTCCACTGCCTGTATGCCTCTGTCTGTTTCTATGTTTGTGTATAGGCTTTCAATGTCCATGGTAAAGAGTATTGCGTTCGGGGGTACGGTCAGTGAGTTCACTATTTCTATGAAGTGGTAAGTGTCTTTAATGTAGCTAGGGTGCTTCTGTGATAAGGGGTTTAGGAATGAGTCAATGTATTCTGCTATCCTGTAGGATTCACTACCACAGTCTGACACAATTGGTCTTCCTGGTGGTATTTCTCCTGGTACAGTCCATGTGTCAGGGTGCTTGTGTATTTTGGGTAGTATGTAGAAATTTTTGGGTTGTGGTTGTTCCCCCCTTAGGTATTCCACTTGTTTCTGATTTAAGTGTTTAGATTTCTTTAGTTCTGTTAAAATGTTTCCAATCTCTTTTCGTGTGTCCTGGTAAATTGGTCCTGCTAATTTAGTGTAGTGGGCTGTATTATTAAGCTGTCTGTGAGCTTCAAGTAGATACTGTTGCCTATCCATGATCACTATACTACTGCCCTTATCTGCTGGTTTTATGATTATATCTAGATTGTTTCTAAGTTCTATGATTGCCCGTCTCTCTCTTCCAGTGAGGTTTTGCTTGTCTGTCTGTTTAGGGATTTTTTCAATTTGTGATTGAGTCTGTTTAATAAAGTTTAGGATTTCTGGCTCTATTTTATTGTTTGGTGGGGTCCATTCTGATGGTGGTGTAAAAGGTTGCTTGTCTGTTTCTGAATCGCTAAAGTAATCGGTCAGTTTTACTCTCCTGTAAAACCTTTTCAGATCTTCCTGAATTTGTACTTTACAATGTTTTGGGGTTGGAACAAATGTAAGGCCCTTGTTTAAAACCCTCTCCTGTACCTCTGTGGGGTTAAAGAGTTGGGAAATATTAATAACAGTTTTCCCCAGGTTTAATCTACCCTTCTCTTGGGTTAATGTCCTTTTTAGTTTAAACACTTCATCCACTGGTTTATTATGTTATGGGCAGTGCTATCTGTCCAATGGATGTGGTCAGCCCCCACTTTAAAGGATCTAGCATTCATTGCTGGTATGTAATTCTGTTTTTTATATGCTGGTTAATTCCTCTGATTGTATCCCTCTCCATTTCTGGAAGTAAGTTACTGAAGTTAATTTCCGGCACCCAGATCTGAGCATTTGGGAATGTGCTCTTAGCCAATTTCAGTAATGACTGCAGTTGCTTGGTTGCAGTCAGTGGTCTCTGCGTTCGATTATTAATGCCAACTGAGAGCACCACCTTTTTGGTCTCCGGACAGGGTTCCAATTTGTCCAGAATTGCTGTGACATGAATGAATTTAGCTCCTGGAAAGCTATCAATTTGGGTGGTGGGATTTGGGCATCTTTTTATCTTGGAGAGGTTAGAATCTCCTATTATTAAAATGGATTTTCTGGGTTCCAATTTCCAGGTAATGTTTTTTCGGCTGGTGTTGGGGTGCCTCGTCACTCTCTGTGCATCTTCCCCTTCAGAGTCAGGTTCTGCCCCTGTTGGTGTGTTTTCTGTTTCTATGTCTGCTACCCCTGCCTCCCCTATTGTGTTCCCTACCTCGGCTTCAGCTATTTCTGCCTCTCCTACTGTGTTATCTGTCTGGGCTCTCATTGTTCCTGTCCTCATTTCTGTGTCTATTGGGTTTACCTGTCCGGTCTGGTCGCTCCTTTGTTTCTGTGGAAGGGGTTGTTTTGTGACTCTGATCTCGGGCTCTAGAACTGCTGTATTTCTTGGGATGGTTGGTTTGGTACAGTCTTTCTTTTGTCTCTGTGGGAGCGGTTGGTACGTGACCCTGGTTTTGGGGTACAGGAATGTTGTGCATGGATTTGTCCCTGGTGTAGGAGGGGTTCTCCCTTCTGTTTGTTTTGGGTCTGAGGAATCCCTAGTGATTTGGTTTAATACGGTCTGATGTTGGTTCCCCATGTAGTGCTGGGGTCTACGTGGCTCAGGCTCTTGAGAGCCAAGTGTGATGTCCAGGTCCCTAATGATGGCCACATTGGAAATCCTGGTCCTTGGCCTGTGGGGTGGGGTAATGCTAGTCGCCGCCCTGGATGGCGGGGAAGGGGGGGTCACTGCCCTGGACCGCAAGGAAGGGGGGGTTTCAGTGGTCTGCTGGTGGTGTGATGAAGTCGGGGTAGCTGGCCCACGGGGTGGGGGGGTCTGTCGGTGGCGTGACGAAGTCGTGGCAACTGGTGCAAGGGGTGGGGGGGTCTGCCGGTGGCGTGACGAAGTCGTGGCAGCTGGTCCAAGGGGTGAGGGGGTCTGTCGGTGGCGTGACGAAGTCATGGCAGCTGGCTCAAAGGGTGGGGGGGTGTGTTGGTGGTGTGACGAAGTCGTGGCAACTGGTGCAAGGGGTGGGGGGGTCCATCGGTGGCATGACGAAGTCATGGCAGCTGGCTCAAAGGGTGGGGGGGGTGTGTTGCTGGTGTGACGAAGTCGTGGCAACTGGTGCAAGGGGTGGGGGGGTCTGCCGGTGGCGTGCTGAAGTCATGGCAGCTGGCTCAAAGGGTGGGGGGGGGTGTCGGTGGCGTGACGAGGTTGTGGCAGTTGGCTCACGGGGTGGGGGTGTCCGTCGGTGGCGTGACAAAGTCGTGGCAGCTGGCCCACGGGGTGGGGGGGGGGGGGGGTTTCAGTCCGTCTGCGGCATGAGGGGGCTGTGATCGCAGGCTGGTGGAACAAGGCTGCCCAGGTATTTGGCCTATGGCGTGGAGGCGTCCTAGTCCATGTGCCGGTCCGCTGTTCTGTCCTCAATTGTGTGCTGGTCCCTTGCTCTGTCAACCGTGATGCTAATCCCACCACATGTCTCTTTGCCTCATCAATTGATTGAATTTTGAATTTATGTCTAAGACTCTTTTTAATCCAATTAGTGGCTTTCGCCATCATTTCTTCCAGGCGCTCTGTCACTGCAGCCTGAGCAAATTCATTTTCTAATTCTTCCATGTTTGTTGTATAGTGCTCAATTAGAATCTGTCTGGTCTGTTTTGCCCAATTTTCTGAATTCAAAGCCAATTTGGTTAGGGTTTCCTGTGACGGTTTTGCCAGTTTTATAAAGCAGGTTAGTTTATCAGCTTGTTTTAAGATGCCCTTAGGGGGCTGATTCTGGCCCTTTAAGAATATTAGATGGTGGATTGTCTGGAAAATTCTATAAATTATTCTCACTGTTGTAGCAAATTCATCCCTGGCTACGGGGAGACACCTATGTGTACCAGGGTCCGACCTCATATGCGTACGGTTGTCAGACAACCTGCATGTGTTCCGCATAGTGTTCGCCATTATCTGGGTGTAGAAAGGTGCAAAAGGTTTTAAGAGATGTTACTAGCTTCTATTTGGTAATAGAGGTCCCCGCTAGTAACTGTAATCTCACCCCACGGTGGCTCCCTGGCTCAGATAGTCTCCTGCCTGGGACTGCGTCCTCCAAACACTCCCCAGCTCAGCCGGCTGTCCCGCCTGGAAAGACTCTTTTTCCACCGGTCTCACCTCCCCTCCGGTGGCTCTCTGGCTTCGATGGTTCTCTGCCTGCAACAGTACTATCCAAAAACTCTTTAGTTCAGTAAGTTCTCCGGCCTGGAATCTTTTTTACTCCGACGTTTCGCTTATCCTTAAGCTTCATCAGGGAGAAAGGATTTTAATTTTGTTTACAGCCGCTTATAAGTCCGGTGCCTTGGACTGGCCCCTCCCCTGTGTGCTACTGTTGGCTGAAGTTTTGTTCCCGCCCACAAGCAGGCTAGCCTTGACCTGGGATTGGTTAGAATTTCTGTCCTGTATGTGATGAGTCCTGTCTCATGCAGGGCTGGCCCCGCCCCCTTCGCTCCACGTTTTCGTTATTTTTAAATTATATTTTTTTAACCTAATGTTTTAATGTTCCTTCAGTTGATCTTCGATGTTTGGGGTTATTTTTTTTTAGGTAATGTTTTTAAAAATATTGCTTTTTAACCTTTGAATCTGTTTTAATGCTCCAGGTCATTCTGGCGCCACGGAGTCTGACTGTCTCCGCTGACCCCGGGGCTTGATTACCTGTCCGCCTCACCTGATTTTTTAATTAAAAACATGAAGCTACTTCTCCAAATCCCCACCTCCGGCTATGTATTTTAATTATAAGGGTATTTTAAACAATTAATTAAACTTCCCACCGATTTCCTCCTTTTTAAACCCGCTCGCTCGTTAAACGAAACTCAATCTCCCAGAATGCCTCACACGGCGCTCGCTTTTCAGCGGCCGCGCAAAAAAAAACGATTTCCAAGGTCCGATTCCCCAAAAAACTCCCGAATCCGCCGCCACCCACCCCCCGGGGGGGGAGAGGAGGGGGAAAGAAAGGTCCCCCAGCCCCAAAAACCCAAAGTAAACCCTTTTATTTAAGAGCGTTGCCCTCGTGTTTGACCCGAGAGAACTCCATATCCCAGAATGCCTCACGCGGCGCTCGCTTTTCAGCGGCCGCGTGGAACAAAATTTGATTTCCAAGGTCCGATTCCCCATAAAAACTCCCGTAACCGCTGCCACCCGCCCCCCGGGGGGAGAGGAGGGGGAAAGAAAGGTCCCCCAGCCCCAGAGAGACCAAGTAAACCCTTTTATTTACGGGTCTTGCCCTCGTGTTTGACCCGAGAGAACTCCATATCCCAGAATGCCTCACGCGGCGCTCGCTTTTCAGTCGCTGCGAAAAAAAAAACGATTTCAAAGATAAAAATCACCCGGTGAACGCTCAAAATCTAAAGACTAGATAAAGTTATCGGATTCTCACCCGTGTCCCCAACTCCTCCAGATCCCCGGGGAAAGGGTTTCTTTTAAGAAAACCGAGGTCGATATCCAGCAGCTCCCTGCTGTCGCGTTCCCCGCAGCACCAGGCATCTCTTAAAGGGGCCGTCCCCGCAGCACCAGGCATCTCTTAAAGGGCCCCTCCCCGCATCAATGTCCAGAGACCGTGTCTATGGGAACTACAACATTTTTTAAAAATGTAATCTTTTGTGCCCTTATTGCTGTCCCAAACATCGTGGGGGGGGGGGGGTTTGGGAAGATGAGTTCCATGTCTGTCAGACCCACGTTTCCAGCCATGTTTTATTTTAAGTGCACCTTTTAAACATTTTAGATTTTAAAATTTAAAAAACCTCCTTGGTGCTCCCTATTTTTATAAGTTGCTTGCTGCTTTTTTTTGTGGGGGGGCGAAAGGGGAACAAAAAGTTATTTAACCATCTACCTCACTGATCAAGTTTAGATTTAAGGTATTTGCAAGATATATTCTCTGGGTTGTCTTTTCTTGGCATTTATATCTTTTATTGTCTGTGGTAATGTAAAGCGTGTCACTCCTGAATGTTAGGTTGTATGGTGTGGGCAGGAGGGTAGTTACACCCTCTTGTGTTCGTATTCTCACTCAACTCTTGAGCTTCTTGTCACTTATACCTGCCACTTTTGGTTGGCCCACGCTTTACCTTGCCACCTGGCTTCTTTTTCTTGCCGATCTCTTCTTAGTAATTTCTTGATCCGTAATCCTTTGATCCCCCTCTGGGGTTATAATGAGTTCCTGGGTTTTGCCAATTTATGGTCTCTATGTAGTATTTAGTTATTATTATTGGTGTTGGAACCCTACCCTTTATTTTAAGTAGTGTTAGGGTTATGTTGTATTGAGGTTGGGGGGTTCAGGTTAGGGTTAGGGTTGCTGCACTGGGGTTAGTGTTGGGGTTAGGTGAGGGTCAGGGTCGCAGTTAGGTTCAGGGCTATATTGGGGTTAGGTTGGGGTGCATCAGGGTTAGGGTTAGGTGTTTAGGGGTGGGGTGGGGTTAGGGTTAAGTTTTAGGGGTAGGGTTGGGTGCATCAGGGTTAGGGTTAGGTGTTTAGGGGTAGGGTAGGGTGCATCAGGGTTAGGGTTAGGTGTTTAGGGGTAGGGTAGGGTGCATCAGGGTTAGGGTCCAGGGTCAGAGTTGTGATTAGATTCAGGGCTGGGGGGTTTGGAGTTATGAGTTAGGGTTGCATTAGGGGTAGGGTTAAGTGAGGGTCAGGGTTTAGGAGTAGGGTGGGGTGTGTTAGGCTTAGATTTTAGGGGTGGGGTGGGAGATTAGGTTTGCTGTATTAGAGTTACGGTTAGGCTTTAGGGGTAGAGTGGGGTGCATTTGGAGTTAGGATTTGGGATATGGATGGGGTCTGTTTGTAGTTAGGGTTGGGGCTTTGGTCTGTTTGTTGTGGGCAGTGTGGGGTTTCGTGGTTTTGGTTGTCTCAAACAGTAGGGGTTAGCTCTGTTTATTGTGATTAGGGTAGGGTGTGGTTGCGGTTTGAGAGGTTTATCAAGTTGGGGTTGGGATTTGTGGTAATTAAGGTCGGGGCAGTTTTGTTTTTTGATGTTGGATTTCCCCCATTTTAGATCTGATTTAAGCCCTTTGGTAACTGAGTTTGTAGGGTTGTTATCCAGTGTTTTTCCCTCCTCTTCCTTTGTGAGGTTGTCCAGTTCATGTTGGTCTCCAACCCCATAAATTCCAGGGATTCAAGACCATGCTCCATGAAGTGTCGGGAGGTAGGTTTGTATACATCCTTTGTTCTAATAGCACTGAGGTGCCCTGTGAGCCTCATCCTTAGACTATTCCCTGTTTCTCCTACATACAAGATGTGGCATTGTTTGCATCGAATTGCATATACAGCATTGTGCTGTTCACATGTAATTCTTTGTTTAATTAGGGCTGCTTTTCCTGTGTGTCTATTTTGTATCATTTTGCGGATTATTAGGTATTTACACGTCCCACATTTTGGGTTTGTGCAGTTCTGGGTTGTCTGTTTTCTTATCCTACTCCGAACCAGCATGTCCCGAAGGTTTCGAGTTCTTTTGTATGCTGACGTTATGTGGTATCGACTAAGTGTGTCAACATCCTCTTTTAGTTTCCCAAATTGGGTTTTAATCACTCCGTGTATTAGTTTAGTCGTTGTATCGTATGTCGTTATCAGTGGTAGTCTTGCTACTTCTCTGTTTGGCCGTGGGCTATTCAGTCCCCTCAGGAAATCAGACTTAAGGTGCCTGAGGAACCTTTTTGTGTAACCTCTCTGTCTCAGTGCAGTAAATAAGGTTGTGGTGGCTTCCCTAAAGTCCTCTCCGTTTGTGCATATGCGGTGAAAACGTGTCAGTTGTGACTTCACCAGCCCCCGAAAGGTATGTTTTGGATGGTGGCTGTTTATGTGCAGGAGTGTGTGTGTGTCTGTTTCTTTAAAGAATACCTTTGTTGCTAGCTTGTGGCTGTTATTCTCCTGTTGTAATTTAAATACTGTGGTGTCCAGGAAATCCATACTTTCTCTATGTGTTGTAACTTTAAGTTTAATAGATTGGTGGTGACTGTTGAGAATACCTACAAATTCTTGCAATTCTGTTTCTGTGTGAGTCCAGACTCCCCATATGTCATCCAGGTATCTGTAATAACACATCGGGAGCTTGGAACACTTTTCAAAGACTGTGTTTTCCCAGTCTGCCATGTATCTGTTTGCGTAGGCCGGGGCAAATTTCTTGCCCATAGCCGTGCCCTTAATCTGTAGGTAGAATTGCTCCTGGAATTCAAAGTCATTTTTTGTTAGTCCTAGGTGTAATAGCTGGATTATGGCTGCATCTGGTCTGTGGGGTTGGGGGAACTTTCTAAGGATATTTTCCACTGCCTGTATGCCTCTGTCTGTTTCTATGTTTGTGTATAGGCTTTCAATGTCCATGGTAAAGAGTATTGCGTTCGGGGGTACGGTCAGTGAGTTCACTATTTCTATGAAGTGGTAAGTGTCTTTAATGTAGCTAGGGTGCTTCTGTGATAAGGGGTTTAGGAATGAGTCAATGTATTCTGCTATCCTGTAGGATTCACTACCACAGTCTGACACAATTGGTCTTCCTGGTGGTATTTCTCCTGGTACAGTCCATGTGTCAGGGTGCTTGTGTATTTTGGGTAGTATGTAGAATTTTCTGGGTTGTGGTTGTTCCCCCCTTAGGTATTCCACTTGTTTCTGATTTAAGTGTTTAGATTTCTTTAGTTCTGTTAAAATGTTTCCAATCTCTTTTCGTGTGTCCTGGTAAATTGGTCCTGCTAATTTAGTGTAGTGGGCTGTATTATTAAGCTGTCTGTGAGCTTCAAGTAGATACTGTTGCCTATCCATGATCACTATACTACTGCCCTTATCTGCTGGTTTTATGATTATATCTAGATTGTTTCTAAGTTCTATGATTGCCCGTCTCTCTCTTCCAGTGAGGTTTTGCTTGTCTGTCTGTTTAGGGATTTTTTCAATTTGTGATTGAGTCTGTTTAATAAAGTTTAGGATTTCTGGCTCTATTTTATTGTTTGGTGGGGTCCATTCTGATGGTGGTGTAAAAGGTTGCTTGTCTGTTTCTGAATCGCTAAAGTAATCGGTCAGTTTTACTCTCCTGTAAAACCTTTTCAGATCTTCCTGAATTTGTACTTTACAATGTTTTGGGGTTGGAACAAATGTAAGGCCCTTGTTTAAAACCCTCTCCTGTACCTCTGTGGGGTTAAAGAGTTGGGAAATATTAATAACAGTTTTCCCCAGGTTTAATCTACCCTTCTCTTGGGTTAATGTCCTTTTTAGTTTAAACACTTCATCCACTGGTTTATTATGTTATGGGCAGTGCTATCTGTCCAATGGATGTGGTCAGCCCCCACTTTAAAGGATCTAGCATTAATTGCTGGTATGTAATTCTGTTTTTTTATATGCTGGTTAATTCCTCTGATTGTATCCCTCTCCATTTCTGGAAGTAAGTTACTGAAGTTAATTTCCGGCACCCAGATCTGAGCATTTGGGAATGTGCTCTAAGCCAATTTAAGTAATGACTGCAGTTGCTTGGTTGCAGTCAGTGATCTTTGCGTTCGATTATTAATGCCAACTGAGAGCACCACCTTTTTGGTCTCCGGACAGGGTTCCAATTTGTCCAGAATTGCTGTGACATGAATGAATTTAGCTCCTGGAAAGCTATCAATTTGGGTGGTGGGATTTGGGCATCTTTTTATCTTGGAGAGGTTAGAATCTCCTATTATTTAAATGGATTTTCTGGGTTCCAATTTCCAGGTAATGTTTTTTCGGCAGGTGTTGGGGTGCCTCGTCACTCTCTGTGCATCTTCCCCTTCAGAGTCAGGTTCTGCCCCTGTTGGTGTGTTTTCTGTTTCTATGTCTGCTACCCCTGCCTCCCCTATTGTGTTCCCTACCTCGGCTTCAGCTATTTCTGCCTCTCCTACTGTGTTATCTGTCTGGGCTCTCATTGTTCCTGTCCTCATTTCTGTGTCTATTGGGTTTACCTGTCCGGTCTGGTCGCTCCTTTGTTTCTGTGGAAGGGGTTGTTTTGTGACTCTGATCTCGGGCTCTAGAACTGCTGTATTTCTTGGGATGGTTGGTTTGGTACAGTCTTTCTTTTGTCTCTGTGGGAGCGGTTGGTACGTGACCCTGGTTTTGGGGTACAGGAATGTTGTGCATGGATTTGTCCCTGGTGTAGGAGGGGTTCTCCCTTCTGTTTGTTTTGGGTCTGAGGAATCCCTAGTGATTTGGTTTAATACGGTCTGATGTTGGTTCCCCATGTAGTGCTGGGGTCTACGTGGCTCAGGCTCTTGAGAGCCAAGTGTGATGTCCAGGTCCCTAATGATGGCCACATTGGAAATACTGGTCCTTGGCCCGTGGGGTGGGGTAGGGCTAGTCGCCGCCCTGGATGGCGGGGAAGGGGGGGTCACTGCCCTGGACCGCAAGGAAGGGGGGTTTCAGTGGTCTGCTGGTGGTGTGATGAAGTCGGGGTAGCTCGCCCACGGGGTGGGGGGGTCTGTCGGTGGCGTGACGAAGTCGTGGCAACTGGTGCAAGGGGTGGGAGGGTCTGCCGGTGGCGTGACGAAGTCGTGGCAGCTGGTCCAAGGGGTGAGGGGGTCTGTCGGTGGCGTGACGAAGTCATGGCAGCTGGCTCAAAGGGTGGGGGGGTGTGTTGGTGGTGTGACGAAGTCGTGGCAACTGGTGCAAGGGGTGGGGGGGTCCATCGGTGGCATGACGAAGTCATGGCAGCTGGCTCAAAGGGTGGGGGGTGTGTTGGTGGTGTGACGAAGTCGTGGCAACTGGTGCAATGGGTTGGGGGGTCTGCCGGTGGCGTGCTGAAGTCATGGCAGCTGGCTCAAAGGGTGGGGGGGTGTGTCGGTGGCGTGACGAGGTTGTGGCAGTTGGCTCACGGGGTGGGGGTGTCCGTCGGTGGCGTGACAAAGTCGTGGCAGCTGGCCCACGGGGTGGGGGGGGGGGTTTCAGTCCGTCTGCGGCATGAGGGGGCTGTGATCGCAGGCTGGTGGAACAAGGCTGCCCAGGTATTTGGCCTATGGCGTGGGGGCGTCCTAGTCCGTGTGCCGGTCCGCTGTTCTGTCCTCAATTGTGTGCTGGTCCCTTGCTCTGTCAACCGTGATGCTAATCCCACCACATGTCTCTTTGCCTCATCAATTGATTGAATTTTGAATTTATGTCTAAGACTCTTTTTAAACCAATTAGTGGCTTTCGCCATCATTTCTTCCAGGCGCTCTGTCACTGCAGCCTGAGCAAATTCATTTTCTAATTCTTCCATGTTTGTTGTATAGTGCTCAATTAGAATCTGTCTGGTCTGTTTTGCCCAATTTTCTGAATTCAAAGCCAATTTGGTTAGGGTTTCCTGTGACGGTTTTGCCGGTTTTATAAAGCAGGTTAGTTTATCAGCTTGTTTTAAGATGCCCTTAGGGGGCTGATTCTGGCCCTTTAAGAATATTAGATGGTGGATTGTCTGGAAAATTCTATAAATTATTCTCACTGTTGTAGCAAATTCATCCCTGGCTACGGGGAGACACCTATGTGTACCAGGGTCCGACCTCATATGCGTACGGTTGTCAGACAACCTGCATGTGTTCCGCATAGTGTTAGCCATTCTCTGGGTGTAGAAAGGTGCAAAATGTTTTAAAAGATGTTACTAGCTTCTATTTGGTAATAGAGGTCCCCGCTAGTAACTGTAATCTCACCCCACGGTGGCTCCCTGGCTCAGATAGTCTCCTGCCTGGGACTGCGTCCTCCAAACGCTCCCCAGCTCAGCCGGCTGTCCCGCCTGGAAAGACTCTTTTTCCACCGGTCTCACCTCCCCTCCGGTGGCTCTCTGGCTTCGATGGTTCTCTGCCTGCAACAGTACTATCCAAAAACTCTTTAGTTCAGTCAGTTCTCCGGCCTGGAATCTTTTTTACTCCGACGTTTCGCTTATCCTTAAGCTTCATCAGGGAGAAAGGATTTTAATTTTGTTTACAGCCGCTTATAAGTCCGGTGCCTTGGACTGGCCCCTCCCCTGTGTGCTACTGTTGGCTGAAGTTTTGTTCCCGCCCACAAGCAGGCTAGCCTTGACCTGGGATTGGTTAGAATTTCTGTCCTGTATGTAATGAGTCCTGTCTCATGCAGGGCTGGCCCCGCCCCCTTCGCTCCACGTGTTCGTTATTTTTAAATTATATTTTTTTAACCTAATGTTTTAATGTTCCTTCAGTTGATCTTAGATGTTTGGGGTTATTTTTTTTTAGGTAATGTTTTTAAAAATATTGCTTTTTAACCTTTGAATCTGTTTTAATGCTCCAGGTCATTCTGGCGCCACGGAGTCGGACTGTCTCCGCTGACCCCGGGGCTTGATTACCTGTCCACCTCACCTGATTTTTTAATTAAAAACATGATGCTACTTCTCCAAATCCCCACCTCCGGCTATGTATTTTAATTATAAGGGTATTTTAAACAATTAATTAAACTTCCCACCGATTTCCTCCTTTTTAAACCCGCTCGCTCGTTAAACGAAACTCAATCTCCCAGAATGCCTCACGCGGCGCTCGCTTTTCAGCGGCCGCGCAGAAAAAACCGATTTCCAAGGTCCGATTCCCCAAAAAACTCCCGAATCCGCCGCCACCCACCCCCCGGGGGGGAGAGGAGGGGGAAAGAAAGGTCCCACAGCCCCAAAAACCCAAAGTAAACCCTTTTATTTAAGAGCGTTGCCCTCGTGTTTGACCCGAGAGAACTCCATATCCCAGAATGCCTCACGCGGCGCTCGCTTTTCAGCGGCCGCGTGGAACAAAATTTGATTTCCAAGGTCCGATTCCCCATAAAAACTCCCGTAACCGCTGCCACCCGCCCCCCGGGGGGAGAGGAGGGGGAAAGAAAGGTCCCCCAGCCCCAGAGAGACCAAGTAAACCCTTTTATTTACGGGTCTTGCCCTCGTGTTTGACCCGAGAGAACTCCATATCCCAGAATGCCTCACGCGGCGCTCGCTTTTCAGTCGCTGCGAAAAAAAACCGATTTCAAAGATAAAAATCACCCGGTGAACGCTCAAAATCTAAAGACTAGATAAAGTTATCGGATTCTCACCCGTGTCCCCAACTCCTCCAGATCCCCGGGGAAAGGGTTTCTTTTAAAAAAACCGAGGTCGATATCCAGCAGCTCCCTGCTGTCGCGTTCCCCGCAGCACCAGGCATCTCTTAAAGGGGCCGTCCCCGCAGCACCAGGCATCTCTTAAAGGGCCCCTCCCCGCATCAATGTCCAGAGACCGTGTCTATGGGAACTACAACTTTTTTTAAAAATGTAATCTTTTGTGCCCTTATTGCTGTCCCAAACCTCGTGGGGGGGGGGGGGGGTTGGGAAGATGAGTTCCATGTCTGTCAGACCCACGTTTCCAGCCATGTTTTATTTTAAGTGCACCTTTTAAACATTTTAGATTTTAAAATTTAAAAAACCTCCTTGGTGCTCCCTATTTTTATAAGTTGCTTGCTGCTTTTTTGTGGGGGGGCGAAAGGGGAACAAAAAGTTATTTAACCATCTACCTCACTGATCAAGTTTAGATTTAAGGTATTTGCAAGATATATTCTCTGGGTTTTCTTTTCTTGGCATTTATATCTTTTTTTCTCTGTGGTAATGTAAAGCGTGTCACTCCTGAATGTTAGGTTGTATGGTGTGGGCAGGAGGGTAGTTACACCCTCTTGTGTTCGTATTCTCACTCAACACTTGAGCTTCTTGTCACTTATACCTGCCACTTTTGGTTGGCCCACGCTTTCCCTTACCACCTGGCTTCTTTTTCTTGCCGATCTCTTCTTAGTAATTTCTTGATCCGTAATCCTTTGATCCCCCTCTGGGGTTATAATGAGTTCCTGGGTTTTGCCAATTTATGGTCTCTATGTAGTATTTAGTTATTATTATTGGTGTTGGAACCCTACCCTTTATTTTAAGTAGTGTTAGGGTTATGTTGTATTGAGGTTGGGGGGTTCAGGTTAGGGTTAGGGTTGCTGCACTGGGGTTAGTGTTGGGGTTAGGTGAGGGTCAGGGTCGCAGTTAGGTTCAGGGCTATATTGGGGTTAGGTTGGGGTGCATCAGGGTTAGGGTTAGGTGTTTAGGGGTGGGGTGGGGTTAGGGTTAAGTTTTAGGGGTAGGGTTGGGTGCATCAGGGTTAGGGTTAGGTGTTTAGGGGTAGGGTAGGGTGCATCAGGGTTAGGGTAAGGTGTTTAGGGGTAGGATAGGGTGCATCAGGGTTAGGGTCCAGGGTCAGAGTTGTGATTAGATTCAGGGCTAGGGGTTTGGAGTTATGGGTTAGGGTTGCATTAGGGGTAGGGTTAAGTGAGGGTCAGGGTTTAGGAGTAGGGTGGGGTGTGTTAGGCTTAGATTTTAGGGGTGGGGTGGGAGATTAGGTTTGCTGTATTAGAGTTACGGTTAGGCTTTAGGGGTAGAGTGGGGTGCATTTGGAGTTAGGATTTGGGATATGGATGTGGTCTGTTTGTAGTTAGGATTGGGGCTTTGGTCTGTTTGTTGTGGGCAGTGTGGGGTTTAGTGGTTTTGGTTAGCTCAAACAGTAGGGGTTAGCTCTGTTTATTGTGATTAGGGTAGGGTGTGGTTGCGGTTTGAGAGGTTTATCAAGCTGGGGTTGGGATTTGTGGTAATTAAGGTCGGGGCAGTTTTGTTTTTTGATGTTGGATTTCCCCCATTTTAGATCTGATTTAAGCCCTTTGGTAACTGAGTTTGTAGGGTTGTTATCCAGTGTTTTTCCCTCCTCTTCCTTTGTGAGGTTGTCCAGTTCATGTTGGTCTCCAACCCCATAAATTCCAGGGATTCAAGACCATGCTCCATGAAGTGTCGGGAGGTAGGTTTGTATACATCCTTTGTTCTAATAGCACTGAGGTGCCCTGTGAGCCTCATCCTTAGACTATTCCCTGTTTCTCCTACATACAAGATGTGGCATTGTTTGCATCGAATTGCATATACAGCATTGTGCTGTTCACATGTAATTCTTTGTTTAATTAGGGCTGCTTTTCCTGTGTGTCTATTTTGTATCATTTTGCGGATTATTAGGTATTTACACGTCCCACATTTTGGGTTTGTGCAGTTCTGGGTTGTCTGTTTTCTTATCCTACTCCGAACCAGCATGTCCCGAAGGTTTCGAGTTCTTTTGTATGCTGACGTTATGTGGTATCGACTAAGTGTGTCAACATCCTCTTTTAGTTTCCCAAATTGGGTTTTAATCACTCCGTGTATTAGTTTAGTCGTTGTATCGTATGTCGTTATCAGTGGTAGTCTTGCTACTTCTCTGTTTGGCCGTGGGCTATTCAGTCCCCTCAGGAAATCAGACTTAAGGTGCCTGAGGAACCTTTTTGTGTAACCTCTCTGTCTCAGTGCAGTAAATAAGGTTGTGGTGGCTTCCCTAAAGTCCTCTCCGTTTGTGCATATGCGGTGAAAACGTGTCAGTTGTGACTTCACCAGCCCCCGAAAGGTATGTTTTGGATGGTGGCTGTTTATGTGCAGGAGTGTGTGTGTGTCTGTTTCTTTAAAGAATACCTTTGTTGCTAGCTTGTGGCTGTTATTCTCCTGTTGTAATTTAAATACTGTGGTGTCCAGGAAATCCACACTTTCTCTATGTGTTGTAACTTTAAGTTTAATAGATTGGTGGTGACTGTTGAGAATACCTACAAATTCTTGCAATTCTGTTTCTGTAGGTAGAATTGCTCCTGGAATTCAAAGTCATTTTTTGTTAGTCCTAGGTGTAATAGCTGGATTATGGCTGCATCTGGTCTGTGGGGTTGGGGGAACTTTCTAAGGATATTTTCCACTGCCTGTATGCCTCTGTCTGTTTCTATGTTTGTGTATAGGCTTTCAATGTCCATGGTAAAGAGTATTGCGTTCGGGGGTACGGTCAGTGAGTTCACTATTTCTATGAAGTGGTAAGTGTCTTTAATGTAGCTAGGGTGCTTCTGTGATAAGGGGTTTAGGAATGAGTCAATGTATTCTGCTATCTTGTAGGATTCACTACCACAGTCTGACACAATTGGTCTTCCTGGTGGTATTTCTCCTGGTACAGTCCATGTGTCAGGGTGCTTGTGTATTTTGGGTAGTATGTAGAATTTTCTGGGTTGTGGTTGTTCCCCCCTTAGGTATTCCACTTGTTTCTGATTTAAGTGTTTAGATTTCTTTAGTTCTGTTAAAATGTTTCCAATCTCTTTTCGTGTGTCCTGGTAAATTGGTCCTGCTAATTTCGTGTAGTGGGCTGTATTATTAAGCTGTCTGTGAGCTTCAAGTAGATACTGTTGCCTATCCATGATCACTATACTACTGCCCTTATCTGCTGGTTTTATGATTATATCTAGATTGTTTCTAAGTTCTATGATTGCCCGTCTCTCTCTTCCAGTGAGGTTTTGCTTGTCTGTCTGTTTAGGGATTTTTTCAATTTGTGATTGAGTCTGTTTAATAAAGTTTAGGATTTCTGGCTCTATTTTATTGTTTGGTGGGGTCCATTCTGATGGTGGTGTAAAAGGTTGCTTGTCTGTTTCTGAATCGCTAAAGTAATCGGTCAGTTTTACTCTCCTGTAAAACCTTTTCAGATCTTCCTGAATTTGTACTTTACAATGTTTTGGGGTTGGAACAAATGTAAGGCCCTTGTTTAAAACCCTCTCCTGTACCTCTGTGGGGTTAAAGAGTTGGGAAATATTAATAACAGTTTTCCCCAGGTTTAATCTACCCTTCTCTTGGGTTAATGTCCTTTTTAGTTTAAACACTTCATCCACTGGTTTATTATGTTATGGGCAGTGCTATCTGTCCAATGGATGTGGTCAGCCCCCACTTTAAAGGATCTAGCATTAATTGCTGGTATGTAATTCTGTTTTTTTATATGCTGGTTAATTCCTCTGATTGTATCCCTCTCCATTTCTGGAAGTAAGTTACTGAAGTTAATTTCCGGCACCCAGATCTGAGCATTTGTGAATGTGCTCTTAGCCAATTTAAGTAATGACTGCAGTTGCTTGGTTGCAGTCGGTGGTCTCTGCGTTCGATTATTAATGCCAACTGAGAGCACCACCTTTTTGGTCTCCGGACAGGGTTCCAATTTGTCCAGAATTGCTGTGACATGAATGAATTTAGCTCCTGGAAAGCTATCAATTTGGGTGGTGGGATTTGGGCATCTTTTTATCTTGGAGAGGTTAGAATCTCCTATTATTAAAATGGATTTTCTGGGTTCCAATTTCCAGGTAATGTTTTTTCGGCTGGTGTTGGGGTGCCTCGTCACTCTCTGTGCATCTTCCCCTTCAGAGTCAGGTTCTGCCCCTGTTGGTGTGTTTTCTGTTTCTATGTCTGCTACCCCTGCCTCCCCTATTGTGTTCCCTACCTCGGCTTCAGCTATTTCTGCCTCTCCTACTGTGTTATCTGTCTGGGCTCTCATTGTTCCTGTCCTCATTTCTGTGTCTATTGGGTTTACCTGTCCGGTCTGGTCGCTCCTTTGTTTCTGTGGAAGGGGTTGTTTTGTGACTCTGATCTCGGGCTCTAGAACTGCTGTATTTCTTGGGATGGTTGGTTTGGTACAGTCTTTCTTTTGTCTCTGTGGGAGCGGTTGGTACGTGACCCTGGTTTTGGGGTACAGGAATGTTGTGCATGGATTTGTCCCTGGTGTAGGAGGGGTTCTCCCTTCTGTTTGTTTTGGGTCTGAGGAATCCCTAGTGATTTGGTTTAATACGGTCTGATGTTGGTTCCCCATGTAGTGCTGGGGTCTACGTGGCTCAGGCTCTTGAGAGCCAAGTGTGATGTCCAGGTCCCTAATGATGGCCACATTGGAAATCCTGGTCCTTGGCCCGTGGGGTGGGGTAGGGCTAGTCGCCGCCCTGGATGGCGGGGAAGGGGGGGGTCACTGCCCTGGACCGCAAGGAAGGGGGGTTTCAGTGGTCTGCTGGTGGTGTGATGAAGTCGGGGTAGCTGGCCCACGGGGTGGGGGGGTCTGTCGGTGGCGTGACGAAGTCGTGGCAACTGGTGCAAGGGGTGGGGGGGTCTGCCGGTGGCGTGACGAAGTCGTGGCAGCTGGTCCAAGGGGTGAGGGGGTCTGTCGGTGGCGTGACGAAGTCATGGCAGCTGGCTCAAAGGGTGGGGGGCTGTGTTGGTGGTGTGACGAAGTCGTGGCAACTGGTGCAAGGGGTGGGGGGGTCCATCGGTGGCATGACGAAGTCATGGCAGCTGGCTCAAAGGGTGGGGGGGTGTGTTGGTGGTGTGACGAAGTCGTGGCAACTGGTGCAAGGGGTGGGGGGGTCTGCCAGTGGCGTGCTGAAGTCATGGCAGCTGGCTCAAAGGGTGGGGGGGTGTGTCGGTGGCGTGACGAGGTTGTGGCAGTTGGCTCACGGGGTGGGGGTGTCCGTCGGTGGCGTGACAAAGTCGTGGCAGCTGGCCCACGGGGTGGGGGGGGGGGTTTCAGTCCGTCTGCGGCATGAGGGGGCTGTGATCGCAGGCTGGTGGAACAAGGCTGCCCAGGTATTTGGCCTATGGCGTGGGGCCGTCCTAGTCCGTGTGCCGGTCCGCTGTTCTGTCCTCAATTGTGTGCTGGTCCCTTGCTCTGTCAACCGTGATGCTAATCCCACCACATGTCTCTTTGCCTCATCAATTGATTGAATTTTGAATTTATGTCTAAGACTCTTTTTAAACCAATTAGTGGCTTTCGCCATCATTTCTTCCAGGCGCTCTGTCACTGCAGCCTGAGCAAATTCATTTTCTAATTCTTCCATGTTTGTTGTATAGTGCTCAATTAGAATCTGTCTGGTCTGTTTTGCCCAATTTTCTGAATTCAAAGCCAATTTGGTTAGGGTTTCCTGTGACGGTTTTGCCGGTTTTATAAAGCAGGTTAGTTTATCAGCTTGTTTTAAGATAAGAACATAAGAACATAAGAAATTGGAGCAGGAGTAGGCCAATCGGCCCCTCGAGCCTGCTCCGCCATTCAATAAGATCATGGCTGATCTGATCCCAACCACAAATCTAAAGAACACAAGAAGTCGGAGCAGGACCCGGCCACATAGCCCCTGGGCCCTCTCCGCCACACATAGGGCATTGACCGATCCGAACTCAGCTTCATGTCCAATTTCCTGCCTGCTCCCCATAACCCCTAATTCCCTTTACTTCTAGGAAACTGTCTATTTCTGTTTTAAATTTATCTAATGATGTAGCTTCCACAGCTTCCTGGGGCAGCAAATTCCACAGACCTACCACCCTCTGAGTGAAGAAGTTTCTCCTCATCTCAGTTTTGAAAGAGCAGCCCCTTATTCTAAGATTATGCCCCCTAGTTCTAGTTTCACCCATCTTTGGGAACATCCTTACTGCATCCACCCGATCAAGACCCTTCACAATCTTATATGTTTCAATAAGATCGCCTCTCATTCTTCTGAACTCCAATGAGTAGAGTCCCAATCTACTCAACCTCTCCTCATATGTCCGCCCCCTCATCCCCGGGATTAACCGAGTGAACCTTCTTTGTACTGCCTCGAGAGCAAGTATGTCTTTTCTTAAGTATGGAGACCAAAACTGTATGCAGTATTCCAGGTGCGGTCTCACCAATACCTTATATAACTGCAGCAATACCTCCTTGTTTTTATATTCTATCCCCCTAGCAATAAAAGCCAACATTCCGTTGGCTTTCTTGATCACCTGCTGCACCTGCATACCAACTTTTTGATTTTCTTGCACTAGGACCCCCAGATCCCTTTGTACTGCAGTACTTTCCAGTCTCTCGCCATTAAGAAAATAACTTGCTCTCTGATTTTTCCTGCCAAAGTGCATAACCTCACATTTTCCAATATTATATTGCATCTGCCAAATCTCCGCCCACTCACCCAGCCTGTCTATATCCCCTTGCAGGTTTTTTATGTCCTCCTCACTCTCTACTTTCCCTCCCATCTTTGTATCATCTGCAAATTTTGATATGTTGCACTCGGTCCCCTCCTCCAAATCGTTAATATAGATTGTAAAGAGTTGGGGACCCAGCACCGACCCCTGTGGAACACCACTGGTTACTGGTTGCCAGTCCGAAAATGAACCATTTATCCCAACTCTCTGCTTCCTGTTGGATAACCAATCCTCCACCCATGCCAGAATATTACCCCCAATCCCGTGATTTTTTATCTTAAGTAATAGTCTTTTATGTGGCACCTTGTCGAATGCCTTCTGGAAGTCTAAATACACTACGTCCACTGGTTCCCCTTTATCCACCCTATACGTTATATCCTCGAAGAACTCAAGCAAATTTGTCAGACATGACTTCCCCTTCATAAAGCCATGCTGACTTTGTCCTATTAAATTATGCTTATCTAAATGTTCCGTTACTGTCTCCTTAATAATAGACTCCAAAATTTTACCCACCACAGATGTTAAGCTAACTGGCCTATAATTTCCAGCCTTCTGCCTGCTACCCTTTTTAAATAACGGTGTTACATTAGCAGTTTTCCAATCTGCCGGGTCCTCCCCTGAGTCCAGGGAATTTTGGAAAACTATCACCAAAGCATCCACAATCCCTACTGCCACTTCCCTCAAGACCCTAGGATGGAAGCCATCAGGTCCAGGGGATTTATCCGCCTTGAGTCCCATTATTTTACTGAGTACCATCTCTTGAGTGATTTTAATCGTATTTAGCTCCTCCCCCCCGAGAGTCCCCTGTTTGTCCAGTGTTGGGATATTCTTAGTGTCCTCTACTGTAAAGACTGAAACAAAATATTTGTTCAGCATTTTTGCCATCTCCATTAATTTCCCGGTCTCATCCTCTAAGGGACCTATGTTTGCCTTAGCCACCCTTTTTCTTTTTATATAACTATAGAAACTCTTGCTATCTGTTTTTATATTTTTTGCTAATTTCTTTTCATAATCCAACTTCCCTTTCTTAATCAATCCTTTAGTTACTTTTTGCTGTCTTTTGAAGAATTCCCAATCTTCTATCCTCCCACCAAGTTTGTCTACCTTATATGTCCTTGTTTTTAGTCGGATACTATCCTTGATTTCTTTACTTAGCCACGGGTGGCTGTCATTTCTTTTACACCCTTTTTTCCTCAGTGGAATATATTTATTTTGAAAGTTGTAAAATAACTCCCTAAATGAACACCACTGCTCATGTACCGTCTTACCCTTTAATCTATTTTCCCAGTCCACTTTAATCAATTCCGCTCTCATACCATCATAGTCTCCTTTATTCAAGCTCAGTACGCTTGTTTGAGAATCAACCTTCTCACCCTCTAATTGGATATGGAATTCAACCATGTTGTGGTCGCTCGTTCCAAGGGGGCTGATTCTGGCCCTTTAAGAATATTAGATGGTGGATTGTCTGGAAAATTCTATAAATTATTCTCACTGTTGTAGCAAATTCATCCCTGGCTACGGGGAGACACCTATGTGTACCAGGGTCCGACCTCATATGCGTACGGTTGTCAGACAACCTGCATGTGTTCCGCATAGTGTTAGCCATTCTCTGGGTGTAGAAAGGTGCAAAATGTTTTAAAAGATGTTACTAGCTTCTATTTGGTAATAGAGGTCCCCGCTAGTAACTGTCATCTTACCCCACGGTGGCTCCCTGGCTCAGATAGTCTCCTGCCTGGGACTGCGTCCTCCAAACACTCCCCAGCTCAGCCGGCTGTCCCGCCTGGAAAGACTCTTTTTCCACCGGTCTCACCTCCCCTCCGGTGGCTCTCTGGCTTCGATGGTTCTCTGCCTGCAACAGTACTATCCAAAAACTCTTTAGTTCAGTAAGTTCTCCGGCCTGGAATCTTTTTTACTCCGACGTTTCGCTTATCCTTAAGCTTCATCAGGGAGAAAGGATTTTAATTTTGTTTACAGCCGCTTATTAGTCCGGTGCCTTGGACTGGCCCCTCCCCTGTGTGCTACTGTTGGCTGAAGTTTTGTTCCCGCCCACAAGCAGGCTAGCCTTGACCTGGGATTGGTTAGAATTTCTGTCCTGTATGTAATGAGTCCTGTCTCATGCAGGGCTGGCCCCGCCCCCTTCGCTCCACGTGTTCGTTATTTTTAAATTATATTTTTTTAACCTAATGTTTTAATGTTCCTTCAGTTGATCTTAGATGTTTGGGGTTATTTTTTTTTAGGTAATGTTTTTAAAAATATTGCTTTTTAACCTTTGAATCTGTTTTAATGCTCAAGGTCATTCTGGCGCCACGGAGTCGGACTGTCTCCGCTGACCCCGGGGCTTGATTACCTGTCCGCCTCACCTGATTTTTTAATTAAAAACATGAAGCTACTTCTCCAAATCCCCACCTCCGGCTATGTATTTTAATTATAAGGGTATTTTAAACAATTAATTAAACTTCCCACCGATTTCCTCCTTTTTAAACCCGCTCGCTCGTTAAACGAAACTCAATCTCCCAGAATGCCTCACGCGGCGCTCGCTTTTCAGCGGCCGCGCAGAGAAAACCGATTTCCAAGGTCCGATTCCCCAAAAAACTCCCGAATCCGCCGCCACCCACCCCCCGGGGGGGAGAGGAGGGGGAAAGAAAGGTCCCCCAGCCCCAAAAACCCAAAGTAAACCCTTTTATTTAAGAGCGTTGCCCTCGTGTTTGACCCGAGAGAACTCCATATCCCAGAATGCCTCACGCGGCGCTCGCTTTTCAGCGGCCGCGTGGAACAAAATTTGATTTCCAAGGTCCGATTCCCCATAAAAACTCCCGTAACCGCTGCCACCCGCCCCCCGGGGGGAGAGGAGGGGGAAAGAAAGGTCCCCCAGCCCCAGAGAGACCAAGTAAACCCTTTTATTTACGGGTCTTGCCCTCGTGTTTGACCCGAGAGAACTCCATATCCCAGAATGCCTCACGCGGCGCTCGCTTTTCAGTCGCTGCGAAAAAAAACCGATTTCAAAGATAAAAATCACCCGGTGAACGCTCAAAATCTAAAGACTAGATAAAGTTATCGGATTCTCACCCGTGTCCCCAACTCCTCCAGATCCCCGGGGAAAGGGTTTCTTTTAAAAAAACCGAGGCCGATATCCAGCAGCTCCCTGCTGTCGCGTTCCCCGCAGCACCAGGCATCTCTTAAAGGGGCCGTCCCCGCAGCACCAGGCATCTCTTAAAGGGCCCCTCCCCGCATCAATGTCCAGAGACCGTGTCTATGGGAACTACAACTTTTTTTAAAAATGTAATCTTTTGTGCCCTTATTGCTGTCCCAAACCTCGTGGGGGGGGGGGGGTTTGGGAAGATGAGTTCCATGTCTGTCAGACCCACGTTTCCAGCCATGTTTTATTTTAAGTGCACCTTTTAAACATTTTAGATTTTAAAATTTAAAAAACCTCCTTGGTGCTCCCTATTTTTATAAGTTGCTTGCTGCTTTTTTTTGTGGGGGGGCGAAAGGGGAACAAAAAGTTATTTAACCATCTACCTCACTGATCAAGTTTAGATTTAAGGTATTTGCAAGATATATTCTCTGGGTTTTCTTTTCTTGGCATTTATATCTTTTTTTCTCTGTGGTAATGTAAAGCGTGTCACTCCTGAATGTTAGGTTGTATGGTGTGGGCAGGAGGGTAGTTACACCCACTTGTGTTCGTATTCTCACTCAACCCTTGAGCTTCTTGTCACTTATACCTGCCACTTTTGGTTGGCCCACGCTTTACCTTACCACCTGGCTTCTGTTTCTTGCCGATCTCTTCTTAGTAATTTCTTGATCCGTAATCCTTTGATCCCCCTCTGGGGTTATAATGAGTTCCTGGGTTTTGCCAATTTATGGTCTCTATGTCGTATTTAGTTATTATTATTGGTGTTGGAACCCTACCCTTTATTTTAAGTAGTGTTAGGGTTATGTTGTATTGAGGTTGGGGGGTTCAGGTTAGGGTTAGGGTTGCTGCACTGGGGTTAGTGTTGGGGTTAGGTGAGGGTCAGGGTCGCAGTTAGGTTCAGGGCTATATTGGGGTTAGGTTGGGGTGCATCAGGGTTAGGGTTAGGTGTTTAGGGGTGGGGTGGGGTTAGGGTTAAGTTTTAGGGGTAGGGTTGGGTGCATCAGGGTTAGGGTTAGGTGTTTAGGGGTAGGGTAGGGTGCATCAGGGTTAGGGTTAGGTGTTTAGGGGTAGGGTAGGGTGCATCAGGGTTAGGGTCCAGGGTCAGAGTTGTGATTAGATTCAGGGCTAGGGGTTTGGAGTTATGGGTTAGGGTTGCATTAGGGGTAGGGTTAAGTGAGGGTCAGGGTTTAGGAGTAGGGTGGGGTGTGTTAGGCTTAGATTTTAGGGGTGGGGTGGGAGATTAGGTTTGCTGTATTAGAGTTACGGTTAGGCTTTAGGGGTAGAGTGGGGTGCATTTGGAGTTAGGATTTGGGATATGGATGGGGTCTGTTTGTAGTTAGGGTTGGGGCTTTGGTCTGTTTGTTGTGGGCAGTGTGGGGTTTAGTGGTTTTGGTTAGCTCAAACAGTAGGGGTTAGCTCTGTTTATTGTGATTAGGGTAGGGTGTGGTTGCGGTTTGAGAGGTTTATCAAGCTGGGGTTGGGATTTGTGGTAATTAAGGTCGGGGCAGTTTTGTTTTTTGATGTTGG
Organism: Heptranchias perlo; assembly: GCF_035084215.1. NCBI lineage: Eukaryota > Metazoa > Chordata > Chondrichthyes > Hexanchiformes > Hexanchidae > Heptranchias > Heptranchias perlo. The sequence continues at coordinate 329,427 of NW_027139290.1, forward strand.
ATTTCCCCCATTTTAGATCTGATTTAAGCCCTTTGGTAACTGAGTTTGTAGGGTTGTTATCCAGTGTTTTTCCCTCCTCTTCCTTTGTGAGGTTGTCCAGTTCATGTTGGTCTCCAACCCCATAAATTCCAGGGATTCAAGACCATGCTCCATGAAGTGTCGGGAGGTAGGTTTGTATACATCCTTTGTTCTAATAGCACTGAGGTGCCCTGTGAGCCTCATCCTTAGACTATTCCCTGTTTCTCCGACATACAAGATGTGGCATTGTTTGCATCGAATTGCATATACAGCATTGTGCTGTTCACATGTAATTCTTTGTTTAATTAGGGCTGCTTTTCCTGTGTGTCTATTTTGTATCATTTTGCGGATTATTAGGTATTTACACGTCCCACATTTTGGGTTTGTGCAGTTCTGGGTTGTCTGTTTTCTTATCCTACTCCGAACCAGCATGTCCCGAAGGTTTCGAGTTCTTTTGTATGCTGACGTTATGTGGTATCGACTAAGTGTGTCAACATCATCTTTAGTTTCCCAAATTGGGTTTTAATCACTCCGTGTATTAGTTTGGTCGTTGTATCGTATGTCGTTATCAGTGGTAGTCTTGCTACTTCTCTGTTTGGCCGTGGGCTATTCAGTCCCCTCAGGAAATCAGACTTAAGGTGCCTGAGGAACCTTTTTGTGTAACCTCTCTATCTCAGTGCAGTAAATAGGGTTGTGTGGCTTCCCTAAAGTCCTCTCCGTTTGTGCATATGCGGTGAAAACGTGTCAGTTGTGACTTCACCAGCCCCCGAAAGGTATGTTTTGGATGGTGGCTGTTTATGTGCAGGAGTGTGTGTGTGTCTGTTTCTTTAAAGAATACCTTTGTTGCTAGCTTGTGGCTGTTATTCTCCTGTTGTAATTTAAATACTGTGGTGTCCAGGAAATCCACACTTTCTCTATGTGTTGTAACTTTAAGTTTAATAGATTGGTGGTGACTGTTGAGAATACCTACAAATTCTTGCAATTCTGTTTCTGTTGGTAGAATTGCTCCTGGAATTCAAAGTCATTTTTTGTTAGTCCTAGGTGTAATAGCTGGATTATGGCTGCATCTGGTCTGTGGGGTTGGGGGAACTTTCTAAGGATATTTTCCACTGCCTGTATGCCTCTGTCTGTTTCTATGTTTGTGTATAGGCTTTCAATGTCCATGGTAAAGAGTATTGCGTTCGGGGGTACGGTCAGTGAGTTCACTATTTCTATGAAGTGGTAAGTGTCTTTAATGTAGCTAGGGTGCTTCTGTGATAAGGGGTTTAGGAATGAGTCAATGTATTCTGCTATCCTGTAGGATTCACTACCACAGTCTGACACAATTGGTCTTCCTGGTGGTATTTCTCCTGGTACAGTCCATGTGTCAGGGTGCTTGTGTATTTTGGGTAGTATGTAGAATTTTCTGGGTTGTGGTTGTTCCCCCCTTAGGTATTCCACTTGTTTCTGATTTAAGTGTTTAGATTTCTTTAGTTCTGTTAAAATGTTTCCAATCTCTTTTCGTGTGTCCTGGTAAATTGGTCCTGCTAATTTCGTGTAGTGGGCTGTATTATTAAGCTGTCTGTGAGCTTCAAGTAGATACTGTTGCCTATCCATGATCACTATACTACTGCCCTTATCTGCTGGTTTTATGATTATATCTAGATTGTTTCTAAGTTCTATGATTGCCCGTCTCTCTCTTCCAGTGAGGTTTTGCTTGTCTGTCTGTTTAGGGATTTTTTCAATTTGTGATTGAGTCTGTTTAATAAAGTTTAGGATTTCTGGCTCTATTTTATTGTTTGGTGGGGTCCATTCTGATGGTGGTGTAAAAGGTTGCTTGTCTGTTTCTGAATCGCTAAAGTAATCGGTCAGTTTTACTCTCCTGTAAAACCTTTTCAGATCTTCCTGAATTTGTACTTTACAATGTTTTGGGGTTGGAACAAATGTAAGGCCCTTGTTTAAAACCCTCTCCTGTACCTCTGTGGGGTTAAAGAGTTGGGAAATATTAATAACAGTTTTCCCCAGGTTTAATCTACCCTTCTCTTGGGTTAATGTCCTTTTTAGTTTAAAGACTTCATCCACTGGTTTATTATGTTATGGGCAGTGCTATCTGTCCAATGGATGTGGTCAGCCCCCACTTTAAAGGATCTAGCATTAATTGCTGGTATGTAATTCTGTTTTTTTATATGCTGGTTAATTCCTCTGATTGTATCCCTCTCCATTTCTGGAAGTAAGTTACTGAAGTTAATTTCCGGCACCCAGATCTGAGCATTTGGGAATGTGCTCTTAGCCAATTTAAGTAATGACTGCAGTTGCTTGGTTGCAGTCAGTGGTCTCTGCGTTCGATTATTAATGCCAACTGAGAGCACCACCTTTTTGGTCTCCGGACAGGGTTCCAATTTGTCCAGAATTGCTGTGACATGAATGAATTTAGCTCCTGGAAAGCTATCAATTTGGGTGGTGGGATTTGGGCATCTTTTTATCTTGGAGAGGTTAGAATCTCCTATTATTAAAATGGATTTTCTGGGTTTCAATATCCAGGTAATGTTTTTTCGGCTGGTGTTGGGGTGCCTCGTCACTCTCTGTGCATCTTCCCCTTCAGAGTCAGGTTCTGCCCCTGTTGGTGTGTTTTCTGTTTCTATGTCTGCTACCCCTGCCTCCCCTATTGTGTTCCCTACCTCGGCTTCAGCTATTTCTGCCTCTCCTACTGTGTTATCTGTCTGGGCTCTCATTGTTCCTGTCCTCATTTCTGTGTCTATTGGGTTTACCTGTCCGGTCTGGTCGCTCCTTTGTTTCTGTGGAAGGGGTTGTTTTGTGACTCTGATCTCGGGCTCTAGAACTGCTGTATTTCTTGGGATGGTTGGTTTGGTACAGTCTTTCTTTTGTCTCTGTGGGAGCGGTTGGTACGTGACCCTGGTTTTGGGGTACAGGAATGTTGTGCATGGATTTGTCCCTGGTGTAGGAGGGGTTCTCCCTTCTGTTTGTTTTGGGTCTGAGCAATCCCTAGTGATTTGGTCTAATACGGTCTGATGTTGGTTCCCCATGTAGTGCTGGGGTCTACGTGGCTCAGGCTCTTGAGAGCCAAGTGTGATGTCCAGGTCCCTAATGATGGCCACATTGGAAATCCTGGTCCTTGGCCCGTGGGGTGGGGTAGGGCTAGTCGCCGCCCTGGATGGCGGGGAAGGGGGGGTCACTGCCCTGGACCGCAAGGAAGGGGGGTTTCAGTGGTCTGCTGGTGGTGTGATGAAGTCGGGGTAGCTGGCCCACGGGGTGGGGGCGTCTGTCGGTGGCGTGACGAAGTCGTGGCAACTGGTGCAAGGGGTGGGGGGGTTTGCCGGTGGCGTGACGAAGTCGTGGCAGCTGGTCCAAGGGGTGAGGGGGTCTGTCGGTGGCGTGACGAAGTCATGGCAGCTGGCTCAAAGGGTGGGGGGGTGTGTTGGTGGTGTGACGAAGTCGTGGCAACTGGTGCAAGGGGTGGGGGGGGTCCATCGGTGGCATGACGAAGTCATGGCAGCTGGCTCAAAGGGTGGGGGGGTGTGTTGGTGGTGTGACGAAGTCGTGGCAACTGGTGCAAGGGGTGGGGAGGTCTGCCGGTGGCGTGCTGAAGTCATGGCAGCTGGCTCAAAGGGTGGGGGGGGTGTGTCGGTGGCGTGACGAGGTTGTGGCAGTTGGCTCACGGGGTGGGGGTGTCCGTCGGTGGCGTGACAAAGTCGTGGCAGCTGGCCCACTGGGTGGGGGCGGGGGTTTTCAGTCCGTCTGCGGCATGAGCGGGCTGTGATCGCAGGCTCGTGGAACAAGGCTGCCCAGGTATTTGGCCTATGGCGTGGGGGCGTCCTAGTCCGTGTGCCGGTCCGCTGTTCTGTCCTCAATTGTGTGCTGGTCCCTTGCTCTGTCAACCGTGATGCTAATCCCACCACATGTCTCTTTGCCTCATCAATTGATTGAATTTTGAATTTATGTCTAAGACTCTTTTTAATCCAATTAGTGGCATTCACCATCATTTCTTCCAGGCGCTCTGTCACTGCAGCCTGAGCAAATTCATTTTCTAATTCTTCCAGGTTTGTTGTATAGTGCTCAATTAGAATCTGTCTGGTCTGTTTTGCCCAATTTTCTGAATTCAAAGCCAATTTGGTTAGGGTTTCCTGTGACGGTTTTGCCGGTTTTATAAAGCAGGTTAGTTTATCAGCTTGTTTTAAGATGCCCTTCGGGGGCTGATTCTGGCCCTTTAAGAATATTAGATGGTGGATTGTCTGGAAATTTCTATAAATTATTCTCACTGTTGTAGCAAATTCATCCCTGGCTACGGGGAGACACCTATGTGTACCAGGGTCCGACCTCATATGCGTACGGTTGTCAGACAACCTGCATGTGTTCCGCATAGTGTTAGCCATTCTCTGGGTGTAGAAAGGTGCAAAATGTTTTAAAAGATGTTACTAGCTTCTATTTGGTAATAGAGGTCCCCGCTAGTAACTGTAATCTCACCCCACGGTGGCTCCCTGGCTCAGATGGTCTCCTGCCTGGGACTGCGTCCTCCAAACACTCCCCAGCTCAGCCGGCTGTCCCGCCTGGAAAGGCTCTTTTTCCACCGGGCTCACCTCCCCTCCGGTGGCTCTCTGACTTTGATGGTTCTCTTCCTGCAACAGTACTATCCAAAAACTCTTTAGTTCAGTAAGTTCTCCGGCCTGGAATCTTTTTTTCTCCGACGTTTCGCTTATCCTTAAGCTTCATCAGGGAGAAAGGATTTTAATTTTGTTTGCAGCCGCTTATAAGTCCGGTGCCTTGGACTGGCCCCTCCCCTGTGTGCTACTGTTGGCTGAAGTTTTGTTCCCGCCCACAAGCAGGCTAGCCTTGACCTGGGATTGGTTAGAATTTCTGTCCTGTATGTAATGAGTCCTGTCTCATGCAGGGCTGGCCCCGCCCCCTTCGCTCCACGTGTTCGTTATTTTTAAATTATATTTTTTTAACCTAATGTTTTAATGTTCCTTCAGTTTATCTTAGATGTTTGGGGTTATTTTTTTGAGGTAATGTTTTTAAAAATATTGCTTTTTAACCTTTGAATCTGTTTTAATGCTCCAGGTCATTCTGGCGCCACGGAGTCTGACTGTCTCCCCTGACCCCGGGGCTTGATTACCTGTCCGCCTCACCTGATTTTTTGAATAAAAACATGAAGCTACTTCTCCAAACCCCCACCTCCGGCTGTGCCTTTTAATTATAAGGGTATTTTAAACAATTAATTAAACTTCCCACCGATTTCCTGCTTTTTAAACCCGCTCGCTCGTTAAACGAAACTTAATCTCCCAGAATGCCTCACGCGTCGCTCGCTTTTCAGCGGCCGCGCAGAAAAAAACGATTTCCAAGGTCCGATTCCCCAAAAAAACTCCCGAATCCGCCGCCACCCACCCCCCGGGGGGAGAGGAGGGGGAAAGAAAGGTCCCCCAGCCCCAAAAAAACAAAGTAAACCCTTTTATTTAAGAGCGTTGCCCTCGTGTTTGACCCGAGAGAACTCCATATCCCAGAATGCCTCACGCGGCGCTCGCTTTTCAGCGGCCGCGTGGAACAAAATTTGATTTCGAAGGTCCGATTCCCCATAAAAACTCCCGTAACCGCTGCCACCCGCCCCCCGGGGGGAGAGGAGGGGGAAAGAAAGGCCCCCCAGCCCCAGAGAGACAAAGTAAACCCTTTTATTTACGGGTCTTGCCCTCGTGTTTGACCCGAGAGAACTCCATATCCCAGAATGCCTCGCTTTTCAGTCGCTGCGAAAAAAAACCGATTTCAAAGATAAAAATCACCCGGTGAACGCTCAAAATCTAAAGACTAAATAAAATTATCGGATTCTCACCCGTGTCCCCAACTCCTCCAGATCCCCGGGGAAAGGGTTTCTTTTTAAAAACCGAGGTCGATATCCAGCAGCTCCCTGCTGTCGCGTTCCCCGCAGCACCAGGCATCTCTTAAAGGGGCCGTCCCCGCAGCACCAGGCATCTCTTAAAGGGGCCGTCCCCGCATCAATGTCCAGAGACCGTGTCTATGGGAACTACAACTTTTTTTAAAAATATGTAATCTTTTGTGCCCTTATTGCTGTCCCAAACCTCGTGGGGGGGGGGGGGTTGGGAAGATGAGTTCCATGTCTGTCAGACCCACGTTTCCAGCCATGTTTTATTTTAAGTGCACCTTTTAAACATTTTAGATTTTAAAATTTAAAAAACCTCCTTGGTGCTCCCTATTTTTATAAGTTGCTTGCTGCTTTTTTTTGTGGGGGGGCGAAAGGGGAACAAAAAGTTATTTAACCATCTACCTCACTGATCAAGTTTAGATTTAAGGTATTTGCAAGATATATTCTCTGGGTTTTCTTTTCTTGGCATTTATATCTTTTTTTGTCTGTGGTAATGTAAAGCGTGTCACTCCTGAATGTTAGGTTGTATGGTGTGGGCAGGAGAGTAGTTACACCCTCTTGTGTTCGTATTCTCACTCAACCCTTGAGCTTCTTGTCACTTATACCTGCCACTTTTGGTTGGCCCACGCTTTACCTTACCACCTGGCTTCTTTTTCTTGCCGATCTCTTCTTAGTAATTTCTTGATCCGTAATCCTTTGATCCCCCTCTGGGGTTATAATGAGTTCCTGGGTTTTGCCAATTTATGGTCTCTATGTAGTATTTAGTTATTATTATTGGTGTTGGAACCCTACCCTTTATTTTAAGTAGTGTTAGGGTTATGTTGTATTGAGGTTGGGGGGTTCAGGTTAGGGTTAGGGTTGCTGCACTGGGGTTAGTGTTGGGGTTAGGTGAGGGTCAGGGTCGCAGTTAGGTTCAGGGCTATATTGGGGTTAGGTTGGGGTGCATCAGGGTTAGGGTTAGGTGTTTAGGGGTGGGGTGGGGTTAGGGTTAAGTTTTAGGGGTAGGGTTGGGTGCATCAGGGTTAGGGTTAGGTGTTTAGGGGTAGGGTAGGGTGCATCAGGGTTAGGGTTAGGTGTTTAGGGGTAGGGTAGGGTGCATCAGGGTTAGGGTCCAGGGTCAGAGTTGTGATTAGATTCAGGGCTAGGGGGTTGGAGTTATGGGTTAGGGTTGCATTAGGGGTAGGGTTAAGTGAGGGTCAGGGTTTAGGAGTAGGGTGGGGTGTGTTAGGCTTAGATTTTAGGGGTGGGGTGGGAGATTAGGTTTGCTGTATTAGAGTTACGGTTAGGCTTTAGGGGTAGAGTGGGGTGCATTTGGAGTTAGGATTTGGGATATGGATGGGGTCTGTTTGTAGTTAGGGTTGGGGCTTTGGTCTGTTTGTTGTGGGCAGTGTGGGGTTTAGTGGTTTTGGTTCGCTCAAACAGTAGGGGTTAGCTCTGTTTATTGTAATTAGGGTAGGGTGTGGTTGCGGTTTGAGAGGTTTATCAAGCTGGGGTTGGGATTTGTGGTAATTAAGGTCGGGGCAGTTTTGTTTTTTGATGTTGGATTTCCCCCATTTTAGATCTGATTTAAGCCCTTTGGTAACTGAGTTTGTAGGGTTGTTATCCAATGTTTTTCCCTCCTCTTCCTTTGTGAGGTTGTCCAGTTCATGTTGGTCTCCAACCCCATAAATTCCAGGGATTCAAGACCATGCTCCATGAAGTGTAGGGAGGTAGGTTTGTATACATCCTTTGTTCTAATAGCACTGAGGTGCCCTGTGAGCCTCATCCTTAGACTATTCCCTGTTTCTCCTACATACAAGATGTGGCATTGTTTGCATCGAATTGCATATACAGCATTGTGCTGTTCACATGTAATTCTTTGTTTAATTAGGGCTGCTTTTCCTGTGTGTCTATTTTGTATCATTTTGCGGATTATTAGGTATTTACACGTCCCACATTTTGGGTTTGTGCAGTTCTGGGTTGTTTGTTTTCTTATCCTACTCCGAACCAGCATGTCCCGAAGGCTTCGAGTTCTTTTGTATGCTGACGTTATGTGGTATCGACTAAGTGTGTCAACATCCTCTTTTAGTTTCCCAAATTGGGTTTTAATCACTCCGTGTATTAGTTTGGTCGTTGTATCGTATGTCGTTATCAGTGGTAGTCTTGCTACTTCTCTGTTTGGCCGTGGGCTATTCAGTCCCCTCAGGAAATCAGACTTAAGGTGCCTGAGGAACCGTTTTGTGTAACCTCTCTGTCTCAGTGCAGTAAATAGGGTTGTGGTGGCTTCCCTAAAGTCCTCTCCGTTTGTGCATATGCGGTGAAAACGTGTCAGTTGTGACTTCACCAGCCCCCGAAAGGTATGTTTTGGATGGTGGCTGTTTATGTGCAGGAGTGTGTGTGTGTCTGTTTCTTTAAAGAATACCTTTGTTGCTAGCTTGTGGCTGTTATTCTCCTGTTGTAATTTAAATACTGTGGTGTCCAGGAAATCCACACTTTCTCTATGTGTTGTAACTTTAAGTTTAATAGATTGGTGGTGACTGTTGAGAATACCTACAAATTCTTGCAATTCTGTTTCTGTGTGAGTCCAGACTCCCCATATGTCATCCAGGTATCTGTAATAACACATTGGGAGCTTGGAACACTTTTCAAAGACTGTGTTTTCCCAGTCTGCCATGTATCTGTTTGCGTAGGCCGGGGCAATTTTCTTGCCCATAGCCGTGCCCTTAATCTGTAGGTAGAATTGCTCCTGGAATTCAAAGTCATTTTTTGTTAGTCCTAGGTGTAATAGCTGGATTATGGCTGCATCTGGTCTGTGGGGTTGGGGGAACTTTCTAAGGATATTTTCCACTGCCTGTATGCCTCTGTCTGTTTCTATGTTTGTGTATAGGCTTTCAATGTCCATGGTAAAGAGTATTGCGTTCGGGGGTATGGTCAGTGAGTTCACTATTTCTATGAAGTGGTAAGTGTCTTTAATGTAGCTAGGGTGCTTCTGTGATAAGGGGTTTAGGAATGAGTCAATGTATTCTGCTATCCTGTAGGATTCACTACCACAGTCTGACACAATGAATGTGCTCTTAGCCAATTTAAGTAATGACTGCAGTTGCTTGGTTGCAGTCAGTGGTCTCTGCGTTCGATTATTAATGCCAACTGAGAGCACCACCTTTTTGGTCTCCGGACAGGGTTCCAATTTGTCCAGAATTGCTGTGACATGAATGAATTTAGCTCCTGGAAAGCTATCAATTTGGGTGGTGGGATTTGGGCATCTTTTTATCTTGGAGAGGTTAGAATCTCCTATTATTAAAATGGATTTTCTGGGTTCCAATTTCCAGGTAATGTTTTTTCGGCTGGTGTTGGGGTGCCTCGTCACTCTCTGTGCATCTTTCCCTTCAGAGTCAGGTTCTGCCCCTGTTGGTGTGTTTTCTGTTTCTATGTCTGCTACCCCTGCCTCCCCTATTGTGTTCCCTACCTCGGCTTCAGCTATTTCTGCCTCTCCTACTGTGTTATCTGTCTGGGCTCTCATTGTTCCTGTCCTCATTTCTGTGTCTATTGGGTTTACCTGTCCGGTCTGGTCGCTCCTTTGTTTCTGTAGAAGGGGTTGTTTTGTGACTCTGATCTCGGGCTCTAGAACTGCTGTATTTCTTGGGATGGATGGTTTGGTACAGTCTTTCTTTTGTCTCTGTGGGAGCGGTTGGTACGTGACCCTGGTTTTGGGGTACAGGAATGTTGTGCATGGATTTGTCCCTGGTGCAGGAGGGGTTCTCCCTTCTGTTTGTTTTGGGTCTGAGGAATCCCTAGTGATTTGGTTTAATACGGTCTGATGTTGGTTCCCCATGTAGTGCTGGGGTCTACGTGGCTCAGGCTCTTGAGAGCCAAGTGTGATGTCCAGGTCCCTAATGATGGCCACATTGGAAATCCTGGTCCTTGGCCCGTGGGGTGGGGTAGGGCTAGTCGCCGCCCTGGATGGCGGGGAAGGGGGGGTCACTGCCCTGGACCGCAAGGAAGGGGGGGTTTCAGTGGTCTGCTGGTGGTGTGATGAAGTCGGGGTAGCTGGTCCACGGGGTGGGGGGGTCTGTCGGTGGCGTGACGAAGTCGTGGCAACTGGTGCAAGGGGTTGGGTGGTCTGCCGGTGGCGTGACGTAGTCGTGGCAGCTGGTCCAAGGGGTGAGGGGGTCTGTCGGTGGCGTGACGAAGTCATGGCAGCTGGCTCAAAGGGTGGGGGGGTGTGTTGGTGGTGTGACGAAGTCGTGGCAACTGGTGAAAGGTGTGGGGGGGTCCATCGGTGGCATGACGAAGTCATGGCAGCTGGCTCAAAGGGTGGGGGGGTGTGTTGGTGGTGTGACGAAGTCGTGGCAACTGGTGCAAGGGGTGGGGGGGTCTGCTGGTGGCGTGCTGAAGTCATGGCAGCTGGCTCAAAGGGTGGGGGGTGTGTCGGTGGCGTGACGAGGTTGTGGCAGTTGGCTCACGGGGTGGGGGTGTCCGTCGGTGGCGTGACAAAGTCGTGGCAGCTGGCCCACTGGGTGGGGGGGGGTTTTCAGTCCGTCTGCGGCATGAGCGGGCTGTGATCGCAGGCTCGTGGAACAAGGCTGCCCAGGTATTTGGCCTATGGCGTGGGGGCGTCCTAGACCGTGTGCCGGTCCGCTGTTCTGTCCTCAATTGTGTGCTGGTCCCTTGCTCTGTCAACCGTGATGCTAATCCCACCACATGTCTCTTTGCCTCATCAATTGATTGAATTTTGAATTTATGTCTAAGACTCTTTTTAATCCAATTAGTGGCTTTCACCATCATTTCTTCCAGGCGCTCTGTCACTGCAGCCTGAGCAAATTCATTTTCTAATTCTTCCAGGTTTGTTGTATAGTGCTCAATTAGAATCTGTCTGGTCTGTTTTGCCCTATTTTCTGAATTCAAAGCCAATTTGGTTAGGGTTTCCTGTGACGGTTTTGCCGGTTTTATAAAGCAGGTTAGTTTATCAGCTTGTTTTAAGATGCCCTTAGGGGGCTGATTCTGGCCCTTTAAGAATATTAGATGGTGGATTGTCTGGAAAATTCTATAAATTATTCTCACTGTTGTAGCAAATTCATCCCTGGCTACGGGGAGACACCTATGTGTACCAGGGTCCGACATCATATGCGTACGGTTGTCAGACAACCTGCATGTGTTCCGCATCGTGTTTCCATTCTCTGGGTGTAGAAAGGTGCAAAAGGTTTTAAGAGATGTTACTAGCTTCTATTTGGTAATAGAGGTCCCCGCTAGTAACTGTAATCTCACCCCACGGTGGCTCCCTGGCTCAGATGGTCTCCTGCCTGGGACTGCGTCCTCCAAACACTCCCCAGCTCAGCCGGCTGTCCCGCCTGGAAAGGCTCTTTTTCCACCGGGCTCACCTCCCCTCCGGTGGCTCTCTGGCTTTGATGGTTCTCTGCCTGCAACAGTACAATCCAAAAACTCTTTAGTTCAGTAAGTTCTCCGGCCTGGAATCTTTTTTACTCCGACGTTTCGCTTATCCTTAAGCTTCATCAGGGAGAAAGGATTTTAATTTTGTTTGCAGCCGCTTATAAGTCCGGTGCCTTGGACTGGCCCCTCCCCTGTGTGCTACTGTTGGCTGAAGTTTTGTTCCCGCCCACAAGCAGGCTAGCCTTGACCTGGGATTGGTTAGAATTTCTGTCCTGTATGTAATGAGTCCTGTCTCATGCAGGGCTGGCCCCGCCCCCTTCGCTCCACGTGTTCGTTATTTTTAAATTATATTTTTTTAACCTAATGTTTTAATGTTCCTTCAGTTTATCTTAGATGTTTGGGGTTATTTTTTTGGAGGTAATGTTTTTAAAAATATTGCTTTTTAACCTTTGAATCTGTTTTAATGCTCCAGGTCATTCTGGCGCCACGGAGTCTGACTGTCTCCGCTGACCCCGGGGCTTGATTACCTGTCCGCCTCACCTGATTTTTTAAATAAAAACATGAAGCTACTTCTCTAAACCCCCACCTCCGGCTATGCCTTTTAATTATAAGGGTATTTTAAACAATTAATTAAACTTCCCACCGATTTCCTGCTTTTTAAACCCGCTCGCTCGTTAAACGAAACTTAATCTCCCAGAATGCCTCACGCGTCGCTCGCTTTTCAGCGGCCCGCAGAAAAAAACGATTTCCAAGGTCCGATTCCCCATAAAAACTCCCGTAACCGCTGCCACCCGCCCCCCGGGGGGAGAGGAGGGGGAAAGAAAGGCCCCCCAGCCCCAGAGAGACCAAGTAGACCCTTTTATTTACGGGCTTTGCCCTCGTGTTTGACCCGTGAGAACTCCATATCCCAGAATGCCTCACGCGGCGCTCGCTTTTCAGTCGCTGCGAAAAAAAAACGATTTCAAAGATAAAAATCACCCGGTGAACGCTCAAAATCTAAAGACTAGATAAAGTTATCTGATTCTCACCCGTGTCCCCAACTCCTCCAGATCCCCGGTGAAAGGGTTTCTTTTAAAAAAACCGAGGTCGATATCCAGCAGCTCCCTGCTGTCGCGTTCCCCGCAGCACCAGGCATCTCTTAAAGGGGCCTTCCCCGCAGCACCAGGCATCTCTTAAAGGGGCCGTCCCCGCATCAATGTCCAGAGACCGTGTCTATGGGAACTACAACTTTTTTTTAAAAATATGTAATCTTTTGTGCCCTTATTGCTGTCCCAAACCTCGTGGGGGGGGGGGGGGTTTGGGAAGATGAGTTCCATGTCTGTCAGACCCGCATTTCCAGCCATGCTTTATTTTAAGTGCACCTTTTAAATATTTTAGATTTTAAAATTTAAAAAAACCTCCTTGGTGCTCCATATTTTTATAAGTTGCTTGCTGCTTTTTTTGTGGGGGGGCAAAAGGGGAACAAAAAGTTATTTAACCATCTACCTCACTGATCAAGTTTAGATTTAAGGTATTTGCAAGATATATTCTCTGGGTTTTCTTTTCTTGGCATTTATATCTTTTTTTGTCTGTGGTAATGTGAAGCGTGTCACTCCTGAATGTTAGGTTGTATGGTTTGGGCAGGAGGGTAGTTACACCCTCTTGTGTTCGTATTCTCACTCAACCCTTGAGCTTCTTGTCACTTATACCTGCCACTTTTGGTTGGCCCACGCTTTACCTTACCACCTGGCTTCTTTTTCTTGCCGATCGCTTCTTAGTAATTTCTTGATCCGTAATCCTTTGATCCCCCTCTGGGGTTATAATCAGTTCCTGGGTTTTGCCAATTTATGGTCTCTATGTCGTATTTAGTTATTATTATTGGTGTTGGAACTCTACCCTTTATTTTACGTAGTGTTAGGGTTATGTTGTATTGAGGTTGGGGGGTTCAGGTTAGGGTTAGGGTTGCTGCACTGGGGTTAGTGTTGGGGTTAGGTGAGGGTCAGGGTCGCAGTTAGGTTCAGGGCTATATTGGGGTTAGGTTGGGGTGCATCAGGGTTAGGGTTAGGTGTTTAGGGGTAGGGTAGGGTGCATCAGGGTTAGGGTTAGGTGTTTAGGGGTAGGGTAGGGTGCATCAGGGTTAGGGTCCAGGGTCAGAGTTGTGATTAGATTCAGGGCTGGGGGGTTGGAGTTATGGGTTAGGGTTGCATTAGGGGTAGGGTTAAGTGAGGGTCAGGGTTTAGGAGTAGGGTGGGGTGTGTTAGGCTTAGATTTTAGGGGTGGGGTGGGAGATTAGGTTTGCTGTATTAGAGTTACGGTTAGGCTTTAGGGGTAGAGTGGGGTGCATTTGGAGTTAGGATTTGGGATATGGATGGGGTCTGTTTGTAGTTAGGGTTGGGGCTTTGGTCTGTTTGTTGTGGGCAGTGTGGGGTTTAGTGGTTTTGGTTAGCTTAAACAGTAGGGGTTAGCTCTGTTTATTGTGATTAGGGTAGGGTGTGGTGTGGTTGCGGTTTGAGAGGTTTATCAAGTTGGGGTTGGGATTTGTGGTAATTAAGGTCGGGGCAGTTTTGTTTTTTGATGTTGGATTTCCCCCATTTTAGATCTGATTTAAGCCCTTTGGTAACTGAGTTTGTAGGGTTGTTATCCAGTGTTTTTCCCTCCTCTTCCTTTGTGAGGTTGTCCAGTTCATGTTGGTCTCCAGCCCCATAAATTCCAGGGATTCAAGACCATGCTCCATGAAGTGTCGGGAGGTAGGTTTGTATACATCCTTTGTTCTAATAGCACTGAGGTGCCCTGTGAGCCTCATCCTTAGACTATTCCCTGTTTCTCCTACATACAAGATGTGGCATTGTTTGCATCGAATTGCATAAACAGCATTGTGCTGTTAACATGTAATTCTTTGTTTAATTAGGGCTGCTTTTCCTGTGTGTCTATTTTGTATCATTTTGCGGATTATTAGGTATTTACACGTCTCACATTTTGGGTTTGTGCAGTTCTGGGTTGTCTGTTTTCTTATCCTACTCCGAACCAGCATGTCCCGAAGGTTTCGAGTTCTTTTGTATGCTGACGTTATGTGGTATCGACTAAGTGTGTCAACATCCTCTTTTAGTTTCCCAAATTGGGTTTTAATCACTCCGTGTATTAGTTTGGTCATTGTATCGTATGTCGTTATCAGTGGTAGTCTTGCTACTTCTCTGTTTGGCCGTGGGCTATTCAGTCCCCTCAGGAAATCAGACTTAAGGTGCCTGAGGAACCTTTTTGTGTAACCTCTCTGTCTCAGTGCAGTAAATAGGGTTGTGGTGGCTTCCCTAAAGTCCTCTCCGTTTGTGCATATGCGGTGAAAACGTGTCAGTTGTGACTTCACCAGCCCCCGAAAGGTATGTTTTGGATGGTGGCTGTTTATGTGCAGGAGTGTGTGTGTGTCTATTTCTTTAAAGAATATCTTTGTTGCTAGCTTGTGGCTGTTATTCTCCTGTTGTAATTTAAATACTGTGGTGTCCAGGAAATCCACACTTTCTCTATGTGTTGTCACTTTAAGTTTAATAGATTGGTGGTGACTGTTGAGAATACCTACAAATTCTTGCAATTCTGTTTCTGTGTGAGTCCAGACTCCCCATATGTCATCCAGGTATCTGTAATAACACATCGGGAGCTTGGAACACTTTTCAAAGACTGTGTTTTCCCAGTCTGCCATGTATATGTTTGCGTAGGCCGGGGCAAATTTCTTGCCCATAGCCGTGCCCTTAATCTGTAGGTAGAATTGCTCCTGGAATTCAAAGTCATTTTTTGTTAGTCCTAGGTGTAATAGCTGGATTATGGCTGCATCTGGTCTGTGGGGTTGGGGGAACTTTCTAAGGATATTTTCCACTGCCTGTATGCCTCTGTCTGTTTCTATGTTTGTGTATAGGCTTTCAATGTCCATGGTAAAGAGTATTGCATTCGGGGGTACGGTCAGTGAGTTCACTATTTCTATGAAGTGGTAAGTGTCTTTAATGTAGCTAGGGTGCTTCTGTGATAAGGGGTTTAGGAATGAGTCAATGTATTCTGCTATCCTGTAGGATTCACTACCACAGTCTGACACAATTGGTCTTCCTGGTGGTATTTCTCCTGGTACAGTCCATGTGTCAGGGTGCTTGTGTATTTTGGGTAGTATGTAGAATTTTCTGGGTTGTGGTTGTTCCCCCCTTAGGTATTCCACTTGTTTCTGATTTAAGTGTTTAGATTTCTTTAGTTCTGTTAAAATGTTTCCAATCTCTTTTCGTGTGTCCTGGTAAATTGGTCCTGCTAATTTCGTGTAGTGGGCTGTATTATTAAGCTGTCTGTGAGCTTCAAGTAGATACTGTTGCCTATCCATGATCACTATACTACTGCCCTTATCTGCTGGTTTTATGATTATATCTAGATTGTTTCTAAGTTCTATGATTGCCCGTCTCTCTCTTCCAGTGAGGTTTTGCTTGTCTGTCTGTTTAGGGATTTTTTCAATTTGTGATTGAGTCTGTTTAATAAAGTTTAGGATTTCTGGCTCTATTTTATTGTTTGGTGGGGTCCATTCTGATGGTGGTGTAAAAGGTTGCTTGACTGTTTCTGAATCGCTAAAGTAATCGGTCAGTTTTACTCTCCTGTAAAACCTTTTCAGATCTTCCTGAGTTTGTACTTTACAATGTTTTGGGGTTGGAACAAATGTAAGGCCCTTGTTTAAAACCCTCTCCTGTACCTCTGTGGGGTTAAAGAGTTGGGAAATATTAATAACAGTTTTTCCCAGGTTCAATCTACGCTTCTCTTGGGTTAATGTCCTTTTTAGTTTAAACACTTCATCCACTGGTTTATTATGTTATGGGCAGTGCTATCTGTCCAATGGATGTGGTCAGCCCCCACTTTAAAGGATCTAGCATTAATTGCTGGTATGTAATTCTGTTTTTTTATATGCTGGTTAATTCCTCTGATTGTATCCCTCTCCATTTCTGGAAGTAAGTTACTGAAGTTAATTTCCGGCACCCAGATCTGAGCATTTGGGAATGTGCTCTTAGTCAATTTAAGTAATGACTGCAGTTGCTTGGTTGCAGTCAGTGGTCTCTGCGTTCGATTATTAATGCCAACTGAGAGCACCACCTTTTTGGTCTCCGGACAGGGTTCCAATTTGTCCAGAATTGCTGTGACATGAATGAATTTAGCTCCTGGAAAGCTATCAATTTGGGTGGTGGGATTTGGGCATCTTTTTATCTTGGAGAGGTTAGAATCTCCTATTATTAAAATGGATTTTCTGGGTTCCAATTTCCAGGTAATGTTTTTTCGGCTGGTGTTGGGGTGCCTCGTCACTCTCTGTGCATCTTCCCCTTCAGAGTCAGGTTCTGCCCCTGTTGGTGTGTTTTCTGTTTCTATGTCTGCTACCCCTGCCTCCCCTATTGTGTTCCCTACCTCGGCTTCAGCTATTTCTGCCTCTCCTACTGTGTTATCTGTCTGGGCTCTCATTGTTCCTGTCCTCATTTCTGTGTCTATTGGGTTTACCTGTCCGGTCTGGTCGCTCCTTTGTTTCTGTGGAAGGGGTTGTTTTGTGACTCTGATCTCGGGCTCTAGAACTGCTGTATTTCTTGGGATGGATGGTTTGGTACAGTCTTTCTTTTGTCTCTGTGGGAGCGGTTGGTACGTGACCCTGGTTTTGGGGTACAGGAATGTTGTGCATTGATTTGTCCCTGGTGTAGGAGGGGTTCTCCCTTCTGTTTGTTTTGGGTCTGAGCAATCCCTAGTGATTTGGTTTAATACGGTCTGATGTTGGTTCCCCATGTAGTGCTGGGGTCTACGTGGCTCAGGCTCTTGAGAGCCAAGTGTGATGTCCAGGTCCCTAATGATGGCCACATTGGAAATCCTGGTCCTTGGCCCGTGGGGTGGGGTAGGGCTAGTCGCCGCCCTGGATGGCGGGGAAGGGGGGGTCACTGCCCTGGACCGCAAGGAAGGGGGGGTTTCAGTGGTCTGCTGGTGGTGTGATGAAGTCGGGGTAGCTGGCCCACGGGGTGGTGGGGTCTGTCGGTGGCGTAACGAAGTCGTGGCAACTGGTGCAAGGGGTGGGGGGGTCTGCCGGTGGCGTGACGTAGTCGTGGCAGCTGGTCCAAGGGGTGAGGGGGTCTGTCGGTGGCGTGACGAAGTCATGGCAGCTGGCTCAAAGGGTGGGGGGGTGTGTTGGTGGTGTGACGAAGTCGTGGCAACTGGTGCAAGGGGTGGAGGGGTCTGCCGGTGGCGTGCTGAAGTCATGGCAGCTGGCTCAAAGGGTGGGGGTGTGTGTCGGTGGCTTGACGAGGTTGTGGCAGTTGGCTCACGGGGTGGGGGTGTCCGTCGGTCGCGTGACAAAGTCGTGGCAGCTGGCCCACGGGGTGGGGGGGGGGTTTTCAGTCCGACTGCGGCATGAGGGGGCTGTGATCGCAGGCTGGTGGAACAAGGCTGCCCGGGTATTTGGCCTATGGCGTGGGGGCGTCCTAGTCCGTGTGCCGGTCCGCTGTTCTGTCCTCAATTGTGTGCTGGTCCCTTGCTCTGTCAACCGTGATGCTAATCCCACCACATGTCTCTTTGCCTCATCAATTGATTGAATTTTGAATTTATGTCTAAGACTCTTTTTAATCCAATTAGTGGCTTTCACCATCATTTCTTCCAGGCGCTCTGTCACTGCAGCCTGAGCAAATTCATTTTCTAATTCTTCCAGGTTTGTTGTATAGTGCTCAATTAGAATCTGTCTGGTCTGTTTTGCCCAATTTTCTGAATTCAAAGCCAATTTGGTTAGGGTTTCCTGTGATGGTTTTGCCGGTTTTATAAAGCAGGTTAGTTTATCAGCTTGTTTTAAGATGCCCTTAGGGGGCTGATTCTGGCCCTTCAAGAATATTAGATGGTGGATTGTCTGGAAAATTCTATAAATTATTCTCACTGTTGTAGCAAATTCATCCCTGGCTACGGGGAGACACCTATGTGTGCCAGGGTCCGACCTCATATGCGTACGGTTGTCAGACAATCTGCATGTGTTCCGCATAGTGTTAGCCATTCCCTGGGTGTAGAAAGGTGCAAAAGGTTTTAAAAGATGTTACTAGCTTCTATTTGGTAATAGAGGTCCCCGCTAGTAACTGTAATCTCACCCCACGGTGGCTCCCTGGCTCAGATGGTCTCCTGCCTGGGACTGCGTCCTCCAAACACTCCCCAGCTCAGCCGGCTGTCCCGCCTGGAAAGGCTCTTTTTCCACCGGTCTCACCTCCCCTCCGGTGGCTCTCTGGCTTCGATGTTTCTCTGCCTGCAACAGTACCCACGGTGGCTCCCTGGCTCAGATGGTCTCCTGCCTGGGACTGCGTCCTCCAAACACTCCCCAGCTCAGCCGGCTGTCCCACCTGGAAAGGCTCTTTTTCCACCGGTCTCACCTCCCCTCCGGTGGCTCTCTGGCTTCGATGGTTCTCTGCCTGCAAAAGTACTATCCAAAAACTCTTTCGTTCAGTAAGTTCTCCGGCCTGGAATCTTTTTTCTCCGACGTTTCGCTTATCCTTAAGCTTCATCAGGGAGAAAGGATTTTAACTTTGTTTACAGTTGCTTTTCAGTCCGGAGCCTTGGACTGGCCCCTCCCCTGTGTGCTACTGTTGGCTGAAGTTTTGTTCCCGCCCACAAGCAGGCTAGCCTTGACCTGGGATTGGTTAGAATTTCTGTCCTGTATGTAATGAGTCCTGTCTCATGCAGGGCTGGCCCCGCCCCCTTCGCTCCACGTGTTCGTTATTTTAAAATTATACTTTTTTAACCTAATGTTTTAATGTTCCTTTAGTTTATCTTAGATGTTTGGGGTTATTTTTTTTGAGGTAATGTTTTTAAAAATATTGCTTTTTAACCTTTGAATCTGTTTTAATGCTCCAGGTCATTCTGGCGCCACGGAGTCTGACTGTCCGCTGACCCCGGGGCTTGATTACCTGTCCGCCTCACCTCATTTTTAAAATAAAAACATGAAGCTACTTCTCCAAACCCCCACCTCCGGCTATGCCTTTTAATTATGAGGGTATTTTAAACAATTAATTAAACTTCCCACCGATTTGCTCCTTTTTAAACCCGATCGCTCGTTAAACGAAACTCAATCTCCCAGAATGCCTCACGCGTCGCTCGCTTTTCAGCGGCCGCGCAGAAAAAAACCGATTTCCAAGGTCCGATTCCCCAAAAAAACTCCCGAATCCGCCGCCACCCACCCCCCCGGGGGGAGAGGAGGGGGAAAGAAAGGTCCCCCAGCCCCAAAAACCCAAAGTAAACACTTTTATTTCCGGGTCTTGCCCTCGTGTTTGACCCGAGAGAACTCCATATCCCAGAATGCCTCACGCGGTGCTCGCTTTTCAGTCGCTGAGAAAAAAACCCGATTTCAAAGATAAAAATCACCCGGTGAACGCTCAAAATCTAAAGACTAGATAAAGTTATCGGATTCTCACCCGTGTCCCCAACTCCTCCAGATCCCCGGGGAAAGGGTTTCTTTTAAAAAAACCGAGGTCGATATCCAGCAGCTCCCTGCTGTCGCGTTCCCCGCAGCACCAGGCATCTCTTAAAGGGGCCTTCCCCGCAGCACCAGGCATCTCTTAAAGGGGCCGTCCCCGCATCAATGTCCAGAGACCGTGTCTATGGGAACTACAACTTTTTTTTAAAAATATGTAATATTTTGTGCCCTTATTGCTGTCCCAGACCTCGTGGGGGGGGGGGGGTTGGGAAGATGAGTTCCATGTCTGTCAGACCCACATTTCCAGCCATGCTTTATTTTAAGTGCACCTTTTAAATATTTTAGATTTTAAAATTTAAAAAAACCTCCTTGGTGCTCCCTATTTTTATAAGTTGCTTGCTGCTTTTTTTGTGGGGGGGCAAAAGGGGAACAAAAAGTTATTTAACCATCTACCTCACTGATCAAGTTTAGATTTAAGGTATTTGCAAGATATATTCTCTGGGTTTTCTTTTCTTGGCATTTATATCTTTTTTTGTCTGTGGTAATGTAAAGCGTGTCACTCCTGAATGTTAGGTTGTGTGGTTTGGGCAGGAGGGTAGTTACACCCTCTTGTGTTCGTATTCTCACTCAACACTTGAGCTTCTTGTCACTTATACCTGCCACTTTTGGTTGGCCCACGCTTGACCTTACCACCTGGCTTCTTTTTCTTGCCGATCGCTTCTTAGTAATTTCTTGATCCGTAATCCTTTGATCCCCCTCTGGGGTTATAATCAGTTCCTGGGTTTTGCCAATTTATGGCCTCTATGTCGTATTTAGTTATTATTATTGGTGTTGGAACTCTACCCTTTATTTTACGTAGTGTTAGGGTTATGTTGTATTGAGGTTGGGGGGTTCAGGTTAGGGTTAGGGTTGCTGCACTGGGGTTAGTGTTGGGGTTAGGTGAGGGTCCGGGTCGCAGTTAGGTTCAGGGCTATATTGGGGTTAGGTTGGGGTGCATCAGGGTTAGGGTTAGGTGTTTAGGGGTGGGGTGGGGTTAGGGTTATGTTTTAGGGGTAGGGTTGGGTGCATCAGGGTTAGGGTTAGGTGTTTAGGGGTAGGGTAGGGTGCATCAGGGTTAGGGTTAGGTGTTTAGGGGTAGGGTAGGGTGCATCAGGGTTAGGGTCCAGGGTCAGAGTTGTGATTAGATTCAGGGCTGGGGGGTTGGAGTTATGGGTTAGGGTTGCATTAGGGGTAGGGTTAAGTGAGGGTCAGGGTTTAGGAGTAGGGTGGGGTGTGTTAGGCTTAGATTTTAGGGGTGGGGTGGGAGATTAGGTTTGCTGTATTAGAGTTACGGTTAGGCTTTCGGGGTAGAGTGGGGTGCATTTGGAGTTAGGATTTGGGATATGGATGGGGTCTGTTTGTAGTTAGGGTTGGGGCTTTGGTCTGTTTGTTGTGGGCAGTGTGGGGTTTAGTGGTTTTGGTTAGCTTAAACAGTAGGGGTGAGCTCTGTTTTTTTGTGATTAGGGTAGGGTGTGGTGTGGTTGCGGTTTGAGAGGTTTATCAAGTTGGGGTTGGGATTTGTGGTAATTAAGGTCGGGGCAGTTTTGTTTTTTGATGTTGGATTTCCCCCATTTTAGATCTGATTTAAGCCCTTTGGTAACTGAGTTTGCAGGGTTGTTATCCAGTGTTTTTCCCTCCTCTTCCTTTGTGAGGTTGTCCAGTTCATGTTGGTCTCCAGCCCCATAAATTCCAGGGATTCAAGACCATGCTCCATGAAGTGGCGGGAGGTAGGTTTGTATACATCCTTTGTTCTAATAGCACTGAGGTGCCCTGTGAGCCTCATCCTTAGACTATTCCCTGTTTCTCCTACATACAAGATGTGGCATTGTTTGCATCGAATTGCATAAACAGCATTGTGCTGTTCACATGTAATTCTTTGTTTAATTAGGGCTGCTTTTCCTGTGTGTCTATTTTGTATCATTTTGCGGATTATTAGGTATTTACACGTCCCACATTTTGGGTTTGTGCAGTTCTGGGTTGTCTGTTTTCTTATCCTACTCCGAACCAGCATGTCCCGAAGGTTCCGAGTTCTTTTGTACGCTGACGTTATGTGGTATCGACTAAGTGTGTCAACATCCTCTTTTAGTTTCCCAAATTGGGTTTTAATCACTCCGTGTATTAGTTTGGTCATTGTATCGTATGTCGTTATCAGTGGTAGTCTTGCTACTTCTCTGTTTGGCCGTGGGCTATTCAGTCCCCTCAGGAAATCAGACTTAAGGTGCCTGAGGAACCTTTTTGTGTAACCTCTCTGTCTCAGTGCAGTAAATAGGGTTGTGGTGGCTTCCCTAAAGTCCTCTCCGTTTGTGCATATGCGGTGAAAACGTGTCAGTTGTGACTTCACCAGCCCCCGAAAGGTATGTTTTGGATGGTGGCTGTTTATGTGCAGGAGTGTGTGTGTGTCTGTTTCTTTAAAGAATACCTTTGTTGCTAGCTTGTGGCTGTTATTCTCCTGTTGTAATTTAAATACTGTGGTGTCCAGGAAATCCACACTTTCTCTATGTGTTGTAACTTTAAGTTTAATAGATTGGTGGTGACTGTTGAGAATACCTACAAATTCTTGCAATTCTGTTTCTGTGTGAGTCCAGACTCCCCATATGTCATCCAGGTATCTGTAATAACACATCGGGAGCTTGGAACACTTTTCAAAGACTGTGTTTTCCCAGTCTGCCATGTATATGTTTGCGTAGGCCGGGGCAAATTTCTTGCCCATAGCCGTGCCCTTAATCTGTAGGTAGAATTGCTCCTGGAATTCAAAGTCATTTTTTGTTAGTCCCAGGTGTAATAGCTGGATTATGGCTGCATCTGGTCTGTGGGGTTGGGGGAACTTTCTAAGGATATTTTCCACTGCCTGTATGCCTCTGTCTGTTTCTATGTTTGTGTATAGGCTTTCAATGTCCATGGTAAAGAGTATTGCATTCGGGGGTACGGTCAGTGAGTTCACTATTTCTATGAAGTGGTAAGTGTCTTTAATGCAGCTAGGGTGCTTCTGTGATAAGGGGTTTAGGAATGAGTCAATGTATTCTGCTATCCTGTAGGATTCACTACCACAGTCTGACACAATTGGTCTTCCTGGTGGTATTTCTCCTGGTACAGTCCATGTGTCAGGGTGCTTGTGTATTTTGGGTAGTATGTAGAATTTTCTGGGTTGTGGTTGTTCCCCCCTTCGGTATTCCACTTGTTTCTGATTTAAGTGTTGAGATTTCTTTAGTTCTGTTAAAATGTTTCCAATCTCTTTTCGTGTGTCCTGGTAAATTGGTCCTGCTAATTTCGTGTAGTGGGCTGTATTATTAAGCTGTCTGTGAGCTTCAAGTAGATACTGTTGCCTATCCATGATCACTATACTACTGCCCTTATCTGCTGGTTTTATGATTATATCTAGATTGTTTCTAAGTTCTATGATTGCCCGTCTCTCTCTTCCAGTGAGGTTTTGCTTGTCTGTCTGTTTAGGGATTTTTTCAATTTGTGATTGAGTCTGTTTAATAAAGTTTAGGATTTCTGGCTCTATTTTATTGTTTGGTGGGGTCCATTCAGATGGTGGTGTAAAAGGTTGCTTGTCTGTTTCTGAATCGCTAAAGTAATCGGTCAGTTTTACTCTCCTGTAAAACCTTTTCAGATCTTCCTGAGTTTGTACTTTACAATGTTTTGGGGTTGGAACAAATGTAAGGCCCTTGTTTAAAACCCTCTCCTGTACCTCTGTGGGGTTAAAGAGTTGGGAAATATTAATAACAGTTTTTCCCAGGTTCAATCTACCCTTCTCTTGGGTTAATGTCCTTTTTAGTTTAAACACTTCATCCACTGGTTTATTATGTTATGGGCAGTGCTATCTGTCCAATGGATGTGGTCAGCCCCCACTTTAAAGGATCTAGCATTAATTACTGGTATGTAATTCTGTTTTTTTATATGCTGGTTAATTCCTCTGATTGTATCCCTCTCCATTTCTGGAAGTAAGTTACTGAAGTTAATTTCCGGCACCCAGATCTGAGCATTTGGGAATGTGCTCTTAGCCAATTTAAGTAATGACTGCAGTTGCTTGGTTGCAGTCAGTGGTCTCTGCGTTCGATTATTAATGCCAACTGAGAGCACCACCTTTTTGGTCTCCGGACAGGGTTCCAATTTGTCCAGAATTGCCGTGACATGAATGAATTTAGCTCCTGGAAAGCTATCAATTTGGGTGGTGGGATTTGGGCATCTTTTTATCTTGGAGAGGTTAGAATCTCCTATTATTAAAATGGATTTTCTGGGTTCCAATTTCCAGGTAATGTTTTTTCGGCTGGTGTTGGGGTGCCTCGTCACTCGCTGTGCATCTTCCCCTTCAGAGTCAGGTTCTGCCCCTGTTGGTGTGTTTTCTGTTTCTATGTCTGCAACCCCTGCCTCCCCTATTGTGTTCCCTACCTCGGCTTCAGCTATTTCTGCCTCTCCTACTGTGTTATCTGTCTGGGCTCTCATTGTTCCTGTCCTCATTTCTGTGTCTATTGGGTTTACCTGTCCGGTCTGGTCGCTCCTTTGTTTCTGTGGAAGGGGTTGTTTTGTGACTCTGATCTCGGGCTCTAGAACTGCTGTATTTCTTGGGATGGATGGTTTGGTACAGTCTTTCTTTTGTCTCTGTGGGAGCGGTTGGTACATGACCCTGGTTTTGGGGTACAGGAATGTTGTGCATGGATTTGTCCCTGGTGTAGGAGGGGTTCTCCCTTCTGTTTGTTTTGGGTCTGAGGAATCCCTAGTGATTTGGTTTAATACGGTCTGATGTTGGTTCCCCATGTAGTGCTGGGGTCTACGTGGCTCAGGCTCTTGAGAGCCAAGTGTGATGTCCAGGTCCCTAATGATGGCCACATTGGAAATCCTGGTCCTTGGCCCGTGGGGTGGGGTAGGGCTAGTCGCCGCCCTGGATGGCGGGGAAGGGGGGGGGGTCACTGCCCTGGACCGCAAGGAAGGGGGGGTTTCAGTGGTCTGCTGGTGGTGTGATGAAGTCGGGGTAGCTGGCCCACGGGGTGGGGGGGTCTGTCGGTGGCGTGACGAAGTCGTGGCAACTGGTGCAAGGGGTGGGGGGGTCTGCCGGTGGCGTGACCTAGTCGTGGCAGCTGGTCCAAGGGGTGAGGGGGTCTGTCGGTGGCGTGACAAAGTCATGGCAGCTGGCTCAAAGGGTGGGGGGGTGTGTTGGTGGTGTGACAAAGTCGTGGCAACTGGTGCAAGGGGTGGAGGGGTCTGCCGGTGGCGTGCTGAAGTCATGGCAGCTGGCTCAAAGGGTGGGGGGGTGTGTCGGTGGCTTGACGAGGTTGTGGCAGTTGGCTCACGGGGTGGGGGTGTCCGTCGGTGGCGTGACAAAGTCGTGGCAGCTGGCCCACGGGGTGGGGGGGGGGGGGTTTCAGTCAGTCTGCGGCATGAGGGGGCTGTGATCGCAGGCTGGTGGAACAAGGCTGCCCAGGTATTTGGCCTATGGCGTGGGGGCGTCCTAGTCCGTGTGCCGGTCCGCTGTTCTGTCCTCAATTGTGTGCTGGTCCCTTGCTCTGTCAACCGTGATGCTAATCCCACCACATGTCTCTTTGCCTCATCAATTGATTGAATTTTGAATTTATGTCTAAGACTCTTTTTAATCCAATTAGTGGCTTTCGTCATCATTTCTTCCAGGCGCTCTGTCACTGCAGCCTGAGCAAATTCATTTTCTAATTCTTCCAGGTTTGTTGTATAGTGCTCAATTAGAATCTGTCTGGTCTGTTTTGCCCAATTTTCTGAATTCAAAGCCAATTTGGTTAGGGTTTCCTGTGACGGTTTTGCCGGTTTTATAAAGCAGGTTAGTTTATCAGCTTGTTTTAAGATGCCCTTTGGGGGCTGATTCTGGCCCTTCAAGAATATTAGATGGTGGATTGTCTGGAAAATTCTATAAATTATTCTCACTGTTGTAGCAAATTCATCCCTGTCTACGGGGAGACACCTATGTGTGCCAGGGTCCGACCTCATATGCGTACGGTTGTCAGACAATCTGCATGTGTTCCGCATAGTGTTAGCCATTCCCTGGGTGTAGAAAGGTGCAAAAGGTTTTAAAAGATGTTACTAGCTTCTATTTGGTAATAGAGGTCCCCGCTAGTAACTGTAATCTCACCCCACGGTGGCTCCCTGGCTCAGATGGTCTCCTGCCTGGGACTGCGTCCTCCAAACACTCCCCAGCTCAGCCGGCTGTCCCGCCTGGAAAGGCTCTTTTTCCACCGGTCTCACCTCCCCTCCGGTGGCTCTCTGGCTTCGATGGTTCTCTGCCTGCAACAGTACCCACGGTGGCTCCCTGGCTCAGATGGTCTCCTGCCTGGGACTGCGTCCTCCAAACACTCCCCAGCTCAGCCGGCTGTCCCGCCTGGAAAGGCTCTTTTTCCACCGGGCTCACCTCCCCTCCGGTGGCTCTCTGGCTTCGATGGTTCTCTGCCTGCAACAGTACTATTCAAAAACTCTTTCGTTCAGTAAGTTCTCCGGCCTGGAATCTTTTTTTCTCCGACGTTTCGCTTATCCTTAAGCTTCATCAGGGAGAAAGGATTTTAACTTTGTTTACAGTTGCTTTTCAGTACGGAGCCTTGGACTGGCCCCTCCCCTGTGTGCTACTGTTGGCTGAAGTTTTGTTCCCGCCCACAAGCAGGCTAGCCTTGACCTGGGATTGGTTAGAATTTCTGTCCTGTATGTAATGAGTCCTGTCTCATGCAGGGCTGGCCCCGCCCCCTTCGCTCCACGTGTTCGTTATTTTTAAATTATATTTTTTTAACCTAATGTTTTAATGTTCCTTTAGTTTATCTTAGATGTTTGGGGTTATTTTTTTTGAGGTAATGTTTTTTAAAAATATTGCTTTTTAACCTTTGAATCTGTTTTAATGCTCCAGGTCATTCTGGCGCCACGGAGTCTGACTGTCTGCTGACCCCGGGGCTTGATTACCTGTCCGCCTCACCTCATTTTTTAAGATAAAAACATGAAGCTACTTCTCCAAACCCCCACCTCCGGCTATGCCTTTTAATTATGAGGGTATTTTAAACAATTAATTGAACTTCCCACCGATTTCCTCCTTTTTAAACCCGATCGCTCGTTAAACGAAACTCAATCTCCCAGAATGCCTCACGCGTCGCTCGCTTTTCAGCGGCCCGGCAGAAAAAAACCGATTTCCAAGGTCCGATTCCCC
This sequence comes from Heptranchias perlo, assembly GCF_035084215.1. Taxonomy (NCBI): domain Eukaryota; kingdom Metazoa; phylum Chordata; class Chondrichthyes; order Hexanchiformes; family Hexanchidae; genus Heptranchias; species Heptranchias perlo. Next base: position 356,277 of record NW_027139290.1, read on the forward strand.
AAAAAAACTCCCGAATCCGCCGCCACCCACCCCCCCCCGCGGGGAGAGGAGGGGTAAAGAAAGGTCCCCCAGCCCCAAAAAACCAAAGTAAACCCTTTTATTTAAGAGCGTTGCCCTCGTGTTTGACCCGAGAGAACTCCATATCCCAGAATGCCTCACGCGGCGCTCGCTTTTCAGCGGCCGCGTGGAACAAAATTTTGATTTCCAAGGTCCGATTCCCCATAAAAACTCCCGTAACCGCTGCCACCCGCCCCCCGGGGGGAGAGGAGGGGGAAAGAAAGGTCCCCCAGCCCCAGAGAGACCAAGTAAACCCTTTTATTTACGGGTCTTGCCCTCGTGTTTGACCCGAGAGAACTCCATATCCCAGAATGCCTCACGCGGCGCTCGCTTTTCAGTCGCTGAGAAAAAAACCGATTTCAAAGATAAAAATCACCCGGTGAACGCTCAAAATCTAAAGACTAGATAAAGTTATCGGATTCTCACCCGTGTCCCCAACTCCTCCAGATCCCCGGGGAAAGGGTTTCTTTTAAAAAAACCGAGGTCGACATACAGCAGCTCCCTGCTGTCGCGTTCCCCGCAGCACCAGGCATCTCTTAAAGGGGCCGTCCCCGCAGCACCAGGCATCTCTTAAAGGGGCCGTCCCCGCATCCATGTCCAGAGACCGTGTCTATGGGAACTACAATTTTTTTTAAAATATGTAATCTTTTGTGCCCTTATTGCTGTCCCAAACCTCGTGGGGGGGGGGGGTTGGGAAGATGAGTTCCATGTCTGTCAGACCCACATTTCCAGCCATGCTTTATTTTAAGTGCACCTTTCAAATATTTTAGATTTTAAAATTTAAAAAAACCTCCTTGGTGCTCCCTATTTTTATAAGTTGCTTGCTGCTTTTTTTGTGGGGGGGCAAAAGGGGAACAAAAAGTTATTTAACCATCTACCTCACTGATCAAGTTTAGATTTAAGGTATTTGCAAGATATATTCTCTGGGTTTTCTTTTCTTGGCATTTATATCTTTTTTTGTCTGTGGTAATGTAAAGCGTGTCACTCCTGAATGTTAGGTTGTATGGTGTGGGCAGGAGGGTAGTTACACCCTCTTGATTTTAGGGGTGGGAGATTAGGTTTGCTGTATTAGAGTTACGGTTAGGCTTTAGGGGTAGAGTGGGGTGCATTTGGAGTTAGGATTTGGGATATGGATGTGGTCTGTTTGTAGTTAGGGTTGGGGCTTTGGTCTGTTTGTTGTGGGCAGTGTGGGGTTTAGTGGTTTTGGTTAGGGTTAGGGTTAGGGTTAGGGTTAGGGTTAGGGTGTATGGTGTGGGCAGGAGGGTAGTTACACCCTCTTGTGTTCGTATTCTCACTCAACTCTTGAGCTTCTTGTCACTTATACCTGCCACTTTTGGTTGGCCCACGCTTTACCTTACCACCTGGCTTCTTTTTCTTGCCGATCGCTTCTTAGTAATTTCTTGATCCGTAATCCTTTGATCCCCCTCTGGGGTTATAATCAGTTCCTGGGTTTTGCCAATTGATGGCCTCTATGCCGTATTTAGTTATTATTATTGGTGTTGGAACTCTACCCTTTATTTTACGTAGTGTTAGGGTTATGTTGTATTGAGGTTGGGGGGTTCAGGTTAGGGTTAGGGTTGCTGCACTGGGGTTAGTGTTGGGGTTAGGTGAGGGTCAGGGTCGCAGTTAGGTTCAGGGCTATATTGGGGTTAGGTTGGGGTGCATCAGGGTTAGGGTTAGGTGTTTAGGGGTGGGGTGGGGTTAGGGTTATGTTTTAGGGGTAGGGTTGGGTGCATCAGGGTTAGGGTTAGGTGTTTAGGGGTAGGGTAGGGTGCATCAGGGTTAGGGTTAGGTGTTCAGGGGTAGGGTAGGGTGCATCAGGGTTAGTGTCCAGGTTCAGAGTTGTGATTAGATTCAGGGCTGGGGGGTTGGAGTTATGGGTTAGGGTTGCATTAGGGGTAGGGTTAAGTGAGGGTCAGGGTTTAGGAGTAGGGTGGGGTGTGTTAGGCTTAGATTTTAGGGGTGGGGTGGGAGATTAGGTTTGCTGTATTAGAGTTACGGTTAGGCTTTAGGGGTAGAGTGGGGTGCATTTGGAGTTAGGATTTGGGATATGGATGTGGTCTGTTTGTAGTTAGGGTTGGGGCTTTGGTCTGTTTGTTGTGGGCAGTGTGGGGTTTAGTGGTTTTGGTTAGCTTAAACAGTAGGGGTTAGTTCTGTTTATTGTGATTAGGGTAGGGTGTGGTGTGGTTGCGGTTTGGGAGGTTTATCAAGTTGGGGTTGGGATTTGTGGTAATTAAGGTCGGGGCAGTTTTGTTTTTTGATGTTGGATTTCCCCCATTTTAGATCTGATTTAAGCCCTTTGGTAACTGAGTTTGTAGGGTTGTTATCCAGTGTTTTTCCCTCCTCTTCCTTTGTGAGGTTGTCCAGTTCATGTTGGTCTCCAACCCCATAAATTCCAGGGATTCAAGACCATGCTCCATGAAGTGTCGGGAGGTAGGTTTGTATACATCCTTTGTTCTAATAGCACTGAGGTGCCCTGTGAGCCTCATCCTTAGACTATTCCCTGTTTCTCCTACATACAAGATGTGGCATTGTTTGCATCGAATTGCATAAACAGCATTGTGCTGTTCACATGTAATTCTTTGTTTAATTAGGGCTGCTTTTCCTGTGTGTCTATTTTGTATCATTTTGCGGATTATTAGGTATTTACACGTCCCACATTTTGGGTTTGTGCAGTTCTGGGTTGTCTGTTTTCTTATCCTACTCCGAACCAGCATGTCGCGAAGGTTCCGAGTTCTTTTGTATGCCGACGTTATGTGGTATCGACTAAGTGTGTCAACATCCTCTTTTAGTTTCCCAAATTGGGTTTTAATCACTCCGTGTATTAGTTTGGTCATTGTATCGTATGTCGTTATCAGTGGTAGTCTTGCTACTTCTCTGTTTGGCCGTGGGCTATTTAGTCCCCTCAGGAAATCAGACTTAAGGTGCCTGAGGAACCTTTTTGTGTAACCTCTCTGTCTCAGTGCAGTAAATAGGGTTGTGGTGGCTTCCCTAAAGTCCTCTCCGTTTGTGCATATGCGGTGAAAACGTGTCAGTTGTGACTTCACCAGCCCCCGAAAGGTATGTTTTGGATGGTGGCTGTTTATGTGCAGGAGTGTGTGTGTGTCTGTTTCTTTAAAGAATACCTTTGTTGCTAGCTTGTGGCTGTTATTCTCCTGTTGTAATTTAAATACTGTGGTGTCCAGGAAATCCACACTTTCTCTATGTGTTGTAACTTTAAGTTTAATAGATTGGTGGTGACTGTTGAGAATACCTACAAATTCTTGCAATTCTGTTTCTGTGTGAGTCCAGACTCCCCATATGTCATCCAGGTATCTGTAATAACACATCGGGAGCTTGGAACACTTTTCAAAGACTGTGTTTTCCCAGTCTGCCATGTATATGTTTGCGTAGGCCGGGGCAAATTTCTTGCCCATAGCCGTGCCCTTAATCTGTAGGTAGAATTGCTCCTGGAATTCAAAGTCATTTTTTGTTAGTCCTAGGTGTAATAGCTGGATTATGGCTGCATCTGGTCTGTGGGGTTGGGGGAACTTTCTAAGGATATTTTCCACTGCCTGTATGCCTCTGTCTGTTTCTATGTTTGTGTATAGGCTTTCAATGTCCATGGTAAAGAGTATTGCGTTCGGGGGTACGGTCAGTGAGTTCACTATTTCTATGAAGTGGTAAGTGTCTTTAATGTAGCTAGGGTGCTTCTGTGATAAGGGGTTTAGGAATGAGTCAATGTATTCTGCTATCCTGTAGGATTCACTACCACAGTCTGACACAATGGGTCTTCCTGGTGGTATTTTTCCTGGTACAGTCCATGTGTCAGGGTGCTTGTGTATTTTGGGTAGTATGTAGAATTTTCTGGGTTGTGGTTGTTCCCCCCTTAGGTATTCCACTTGTTTCTGATTCAAGTGTTTAGATTTCTTTAGTTCTGTTAAAATGTTTCCAATCTCTTTTCGTGTGTCCTGGTAAATTGGTCCTGCTAATTTCGTGTAGTGGGCTGTATTATTAAGCTGTCTGTGAGCTTCAAGTAGATACTGTTGCCTATCCATGATCACTATACTACTGCCCTTATCTGCTGGTTTTATGATTATATCTAGATTGTTTCTAAGTTCTATGATTGCCCGTCTCTCTCTTCCAGTGAGGTTTTGCTTGTCTGTCTGTTTAGGGATTTTTTCAATTTGTGATTGAGTCTGTTTAATAAAGTTTAGGATTTCTGGCTCTATTTTATTGTTTGGTGGGGTCCATTCTGATGGTGGTGTAAAAGGTTGCTTGTCTGTTTCTGAATCGCTAAAGTAATCGGTCAGTTTTACTCTCCTGTAAAACCTTTTCAGATCTTCCTGAATTTGTACTTTACAATGTTTTGGGGTTGGAACAAATGTAAGGCCCTTGTTTAAAACCCTCTCCTGTACCTCTGTGGGGTTAAAGAGTTGGGAAATATTAATAACAGTTTTTCCCAGGTGTAATCTACCCTTCTCTTGGGTTAATGTCCTTTTTAGTTTAAAGACTTCATCCACTGGTTTATTATGTTATGGGCAGTGCTATCTGTCCAATGGATGTGGTCAGCCCCCACTTTAAAGGATCTAGCATTAATTGCTGGTATGTAATTCTGTTTTTTTATATGCTGGTTAATTCCTCTGATTGTATCCCTCTCCGTTTCTGGAAGTAAGTTACTGAAGTTAATTTCCGGCACCCAGATCTGAGCATTTGGGAATGTGCTCTTAGCCAATTTAAGTAATGACTGCAGTTGCTTGGTTGCAGTCAGTGGTCTCTGCGTTCGATTATTAATGCCAACTGAGAGCACCACCTTTTTGGTCTCCGGACAGGGTTCCAATTTGTCCAGAATTGCTGTGACATGAATGAATTTAGCTCCTGGAAAGCTATCAATTTGGGTGGTGGGATTTGGGCATCTTTTTATCTTGGAGAGGTTGGAATCTCCTATTATTAAAATGGATTTTCTGGGTTCCAATTTCCAGGTAATGTTTTTTCGGCTGGTGTTGGGGTGCCTCGTCACTCTCTGTGCATCTTCCCCTTCAGAGTCAGGTTCTGCCCCTGTTGGTGTGTTTTCTGTTTCTATGTCTGCTACCCCTGTCTCCCCTATTGTGTTCCCTACCTCGGCTTCAGCTATTTCTGCCTCTCCTACTGTGTTGTCTGTCTGGGCTCTCATTGTTCCTGTCCTCATTTCTGTGTCTATTGGGTTTACCTGTCCGGTCTGGTCGCTCCTTTGTTTCTGTGGAAGGGGTTGTTTTGTGACACTGATCTCGGGCTCTAGAACTGCTGTATTTCTTGGGATGGTTGGTTTGGTACAGTCTTTCTTTTGTCTCTGTGGGAGCGGTTGGTACGTGACCCTGGTTTTGGGGTACAGGAATGTTGTGCATGGATTTGTCCCTGGTGTAGGAGGGGTTCTCCCTTCTGTTTGTTTTGGGTCTGAGGAATCCCTAGTGATTTGGTTTAATACGGTCTGATGTTGGTTCCCCATGTAGTGCTGGGGTCTACGTGGCTCAGGCTCTTGAGAGCCAAGTGTGATGTCCAGGTCCCTAATGATGGCCACATTGGAAATCCTGGTCCTTGGCCTGTGGGGTGGGGTAGGGCTAGTCGCCGCCCTGGATGGCGGGGAAGGGGGGGGTCACTGCCCTGGACCGCAAGGAAGGGGGGGTTTCAGTGGTCTGTTGGTGGTGTGATGAAGTCGGGGTAGCTGGCCCACGGGGTGGGGGGGTCTGTCGGTGGCGTGACGAAGTCATGGCAGCTGGCTCAAAGGGTGGGGGTGTGTGTTGGTGGTGTGACGAAGTCGTGGCAACTGGTGCAAGGGGTGGGGGGGTCCATCGGTGGCATGACGAAGTCATGGCAGCTGGCTCCAAGGGTGGGGGGGTGTGTTGGTGGTGTGACGAAGTCGTGGCAACTGGTGCAAGGGGTGGGGGGGTCTGCCGGTGGCGTGCTGAAGTCATGGCAGCTGGCTCAAAGGGTGGGGGGGTGTGTCGGTGGCTTGACGAGGTTGTGGCAGTTGGCTCACGGGGTGGGGGTGTCCGTCGGTGGCGTGACAAAGTCGTGGCAGCTGGCCCACGGGGTGGGGGGGGGTTTCAGTCCGTCTGCGGCATGAGGGGGCTGTGATCGCAGGCTGGTGGAACAAGGCTGCCCAGGTATTTGGCCTATGGCGTGGGGGCGTCCTAGTCCGTGTGCCGGTCCGCTGTTCTGTCCTCAATTGTGTGCTGGTCCCTTGCTCTGTCAACCGTGATGCTAATCCCACCACATGTCTCTTTGCCTCATCAATTGATTGAATTTTGAATTTATGTCTAAGACTCTTTTTAATCCAATTAGTGGCTTTCGTCATAATTTCTTCCAGGCGCTCTGTCACTGCAGCCTGAGCAAATTCATTTTCTAATTCTTCCAGGTTTGTTGTATAGTGCTCAATTAGAATCTGTCTGGTCTGTTTTGCCCAATTTTCTGAATTCAAAGCCAATTTGGTTAGGGTTTCCGGTGACAGTTTTGCCGGTTTTATAAAGCAGGTTAGTTTATCAGCTTGTTTTAAGATGCCCTTAGGGGGCTGATTCTGGCCCTTTAAGAATATTAGATGGTGGATTGTCTGGAAAATTAGGGTTAGGGTTAGGGTTAGGGTCAGGGTCAGGGTCAGGGTCAGGGTCAGGGTCAGGGTCAGGGTTAGGGTTAGGGTTAGGGTTAGGGTTAGGGTTAGTGTTAGGGTTAGGGTTAGGGTTAGGGTTAGGGTTAGGGTTAGGGTTAGGGTTAGGTTGTATGGTGTGGGCAGGAGGGTAGTTACACCCTCTTGTGTTCGTATTCTCACTCAACCCTTGAGCTTCTTGTCACTTATACCTGCCACTTTTGGTTGGCCCACGCTTTACCTTACCACCTGGCTTCTTTTTCTTGCCGATCGCTTCTTAGTAATTTCTTGATCCGTAATCCTTTGATCCCCCTCTGGGGTTATAATCAGTTCCTGGGTTTTGCCAATTTATGGTCTCTATGTCGTATTTAGTTATTATTATTGGTGTTGGAACTCTACCCTTTATTTTACGTAGTGTTAGGGTTATGTTGTATTGAGGTTGGGGGGTTCAGGTTAGGGTTAGGGTTGCTGCACTGGGGTTAGTGTTGGGGTTAGGTGAGGGTCAGGGTCGCAGTTAGGTTCAGGGCTATATTGGGGTTAGGTTGGGGTGCATCAGGGTTAGGGTTAGGTGCTTAGGGGTGGGGTGGTGTTAGGGTGATGTTTTAGGGGTAGGGTTGGGTGCATCAGGGTTAGGGTTAGGTGTTTAGGGGTAGGGTAGGGTGCATCAGGGTTAGGGTTAGGTGTTTAGGGGTAGGGTAGGGTGCATTAGGGTTAGGGTTAGGGTTAGGGTTAGGGTTAGGGTTAGGGTTAGGGTTAGGGTTAGGCTGCATTAGGGTTAGGGTTAGGGTTAGGGTTAGGGTTAGGGTTAGGGTTACGCTGCATTAGGGTTAGGGTTAGGGTTAGGGTTAGGGTTAGGGTTACGCTGCATTAGGGTTAGGGTTAGGGTTAGGGTTAGGGTTAGGGTTAGGGTTAGGGTAAGGGTTAGGGTTAGGGTTAGGGTTAGGGTTAGGGTTAGGGTTACGCTGCGTTAGGGTTAGGGTTAGGGTTAGGGTTAGGGTTAGGGTTAGGGTGTATGGTGTGGGCAGGAGGGTAGTTACACCCTCTTGTGTTCGTATTCTCACTCAACCCTTGAGCTTCTTGTCACTTATACCTGCCACTTTTGGTTGGCCCACGCTTTACCTTACCACCTGGCTTCTTTTTCTTGCCGATCGCTTCTTAGTAATTTCTTGATCCGTAATCCTTTGATCCCCCTCTGGGGTTATAATCAGTTCCTGGGTTTTGCCAATTTATGGCCTCTATGCCGTATTTAGTTATTATTATTGGTGTTGGAACTCTACCCTTTATTTTACGTAGTGTTAGGGTTATGTTGTATTGAGGTTGGGGGGTTCAGGTTAGGGTTAGGGTTGCTGCACTGGGGTTAGTGTTGGGGTTAGGTGAGGGTCAGGGTCGCAGTTAGGTTCAGGGCTATATTGGGGTTAGGTTGGGGTGCATCAGGGTTAGGGTTAGGTGTTTAGGGGTGGGGTGGGGTTAGGGTTATGTTTTAGGGGTAGGGTTGGGTGCATCAGGGTTAGGGTTAGGTGTTTAGGGGTAGGGTAGGGTGCATCAGGGTTAGGGTTAGGTGTTTAGGGGTAGGGTAGGGTGCATCAGGATTAGGGTCCAGGGTCAGAGTTGTGATTAGATTCAGGGCTGGGGGGTTGGAGCTATGGGTTAGGGTTGCATTAGGGGTAGGGTTAAGTGAGGGTCAGGGTTTAGGAGCAGGGTGGGGTGTGTTAGGCTTAGATTTTAGGGGTGGGGTGGGAGATTAGGTTTGCTGTATTAGAGTTACGGTTAGGCTTTAGGGGTAGAGTGGGGTGCATTTGGAGAGTTGTGATTAGATTCAGGGCTGGGGGGTTGGAGTTATGGGTTAGGGTTGCATTAGGGGTAGGGTTAAGTGAGGGTCAGGGTTTAGGAGTAGGGTGGGGTTTGTTAGGCTTAGATTTTAGGGGTGGGGTGGGAGATTAGGTTTGCTGTATTAGAGTTACGGTTAGGCTTTAGGGGTAGAGTGGGGTGCATTTGGAGTTAGGATTTGGGATATGGATGTGGTCTGTTTGTAGTTAGGGTTGGGGCTTTGGTCTGTTTGTTGTGGGCAGTGTGGGGTTTAGTGGTTTTGGTTAGCTTAAACAGTAGGGGTTAGTTCTGTTTATTGTGATTAGGGTAGGGTGTGGTGTGGTTGCGGTTTGGGAGGTTTATCAAGTTGGGGTTGGGATTTGTGGTAATTAAGGTCGGGGCAGTTTTGTTTTTTGATGTTGGATTTCCCCCATTTTAGATCTGATTTAAGCCCTTTGGTAACTGAGTTTGTAGGGTTGTTATCCAGTGTTTTTCCCTCCTCTTCCTTTGTGAGGTTGTCCAGTTCATGTTGGTCTCCAACCCCATAAATTCCAGGGATTCAAGACCATGCTCCATGAAGTGTCGGGAGGTAGGTTTGTATACATCCTTTGTTCTAATAGCACTGAGGTGCCCTGTGAGCCTCATCCTTAGACTATTCCCTGTTTCTCCTACATACAAGATGTGGCATTGTTTGCATCGAATTGCATAAACAGCATTGTGCTGTTCACATGTAATTCTTTGTTTAATTAGGGCTGCTTTTCCTGTGTGTCTATTTTGTATCATTTTGCGGATTATTAGGTATTTACACGTCCCACATTTTGGGTTTGTGCAGTTCTGGGTTGTCTGTTTTCTCATCCTACTCCGAACCAGCATATCCCGAAGGTTCCGAGTTCTTTTGTATGCTGACGTTATGTGGTATCGACTAAGTGTGTCAACATCCTCTTTTAGTTTCCCAAATTGGGTTTTAATCACTCCGTGTATTAGTTTGGTCATTGTATCGTATGTCGTTATCAGTGGTAGTCTTGCTACTTCTCTGTTTGGCCGTGGGCTATTCAGTCCCCTCAGGAAATCAGACTTAAGGTGCCTGAGGAACCTTTTTGTGTAACCTCTCTGTCTCAGTGCAGTAAATAGGGTTGTGGTGGCTTCCCTAAAGTCCTCTCCGTTTGTGCATATGCGGTGAAAACGTGTCAGTTGTGACTTCACCAGCCCCCGAAAGGTATGTTTTGGATGGTGGCTGTTTATGTGCAGGAGTGTGTGTGTGTCTGTTTCTTTAAAGAATACCTTTGTTGCTAGCTTGTGGCTGTTATTCTCCTGTTGTAATTTAAATACTGTGGTGTCCAGGAAATCCACACTTTCTCTATGTGTTGTAACTTTAAGTTTAATAGATTGGTGGTGACTGTTGAGAATACCTACAAATTCTTGCAATTCTGTTTCTGTGTGAGTCCAGACTCCCCATATGTCATCCAGGTATCTGTAATAACACATCGGGAGCTTGGAACACTTTTCAAAGACTGTGTTTTCCCAGTCTGCCATGTATATGTTTGCGTAGGCCGGGGCAAATTTCTTGCCCATAGCCGTGCCCTTAATCTGTAGGTAGAATTGCTCCTGGAATTCAAAGTCATTTTTTGTTAGTCCTAGGTGTAATAGCTGGATTATGGCTGCATCTGGTCTGTGGGGTTGGGGGAACTTTCTAAGGATATTTTCCACTGCCTGTATGCCTCTGTCTGTTTCTATGTTTGTGTATAGGCTTTCAATGTCCATGGTAAAGAGTATTGCGTTCGGGGGTACGGTCAGTGAGTTCACTATTTCTATGAAGTGGTAAGTGTCTTTAATGTAGCTAGGGTGCTTCTGTGATAAGGGGTTTAGGAATGAGTCAATGTATTCTGCTATCCTGTAGGATTCACTACCACAGTCTGACACAATGGGTCTTCCTGGTGGTATTTCTCCTGGTACAGTCCATGTGTCAGGGTGCTTGTGTATTTTGGGTAGTATGTAGAATTTTCTGGGTTGTGGTTGTTCCCCCCTTAGGTATTCCACTTGTTTCTGATTCAAGTGTTTAGATTTCTTTAGTTCTGTTAAAATGTTTCCAATCTCTTTTCGTGTGTCCTGGTAAATTGGTCCTGCTAATTTCGTGTAGTGGGCTGTATTATTAAGCTGTCTGTGAGCTTCAAGTAGATACTGTTGCCTATCCATGATCACTATACTACTGCCCTTATCTGCTGGTTTTATGATTATATCTAGATTGTTTCTAAGTTCTATGATTGCCCGTCTCTCTCTTCCAGTGAGGTTTTGCTTGTCTGTCTGTTTAGGGATTTTTTCAATTTGTGATTGAGTCTGTTTAATAAAGTTTAGGATTTCTGGCTCTATTTTATTGTTTGGTGGGGTCCATTCTGATGGTGGTGTAAAAGGTTGCTTGTCTGTTTCTGAATCGCTAAAGTAATCGGTCAGTTTTACTCTCCTGTAAAACCTTTTCAGATCTTCCTGAATTTGTACTTTACAATGTTTTGGGGTTGGAACAAATGTAAGGCCCTTGTTTAAAACCCTCTCCTGTACCTCTGTGGGGTTAAAGAGTTGGGAAATATTAATAACAGTTTTTCCCAGGTGTAATCTACCCTTCTCTTGGGTTAATGTCCTTTTTAGTTTAAAGACTTCATCCACTGGTTTATTATGTTATGGGCAGTGCTATCTGTCCAATGGATGTGGTCAGCCCCCACTTTAAAGGATCTAGCATTAATTGCTGGTATGTAATTCTGTTTTTTTATATGCTGGTTAATTCCTCTGATTGTATCCCTCTCCGTTTCTGGAAGTAAGTTACTGAAGTTAATTTCCGGCACCCAGATCTGAGCATTTGGGAATGTGCTCTTAGCCAATTTAAGTAATGACTGCAGTTGCTTGGTTGCAGTCAGTGGTCTCTGCGTTCGATTATTAATGCCAACTGAGAGCACCACCTTTTTGGTCTCCGGACAGGGTTCCAATTTGTCCAGAATTGCTGTGACATGAATGAATTTAGCTCCTGGAAAGCTATCAATTTGGGTGGTGGGATTTGGGCATCTTTTTATCTTGGAGAGGTTGGAATCTCCTATTATTAAAATGGATTTTCTGGGTTCCAATTTCCAGGTAATGTTTTTTCGGCTGGTGTTGGGGTGCCTCGTCACTCTCTGTGCATCTTCCCCTTCAGAGTCAGGTTCTGCCCCTGTTGGTGTGTTTTCTGTTTCTATGTCTGCTACCCCTGTCTCCCCTATTGTGTTCCCTACCTCGGCTTCAGCTATTTCTGCCTCTCCTACTGTGTTGTCTGTCTGGGCTCTCATTGTTCCTGTCCTCATTTCTGTGTCTATTGGGTTTACCTGTCCGGTCTGGTCGCTCCTTTGTTTCTGTGGAAGGGGTTGTTTTGTGACACTGATCTCGGGCTCTAGAACTGCTGTATTTCTTGGGATGGTTGGTTTGGTACAGTCTTTCTTTTGTCTCTGTGGGAGCGGTTGGTACGTGACCCTGGTTTTGGGGTACAGGAATGTTGTGCATGGATTTGTCCCTGGTGTAGGAGGGGTTCTCCCTTCTGTTTGTTTTGGGTCTGAGGAATCCCTAGTGATTTGGTTTAATACGGTCTGATGTTGGTTCCCCATGTAGTGCTGGGGTCTACGTGGCTCAGGCTCTTGAGAGCCAAGTGTGATGTCCAGGTCCCTAATGATGGCCACATTGGAAATCCTGGTCCTTGGCCTGTGGGGTGGGGTAGGGCTAGTCGCCGCCCTGGATGGCGGGGAAGGGGGGGTCACTGCCCTGGACCGCAAGGAAGGGGGGGTTTCAGTGGTCTGTTGGTGGTGTGATGAAGTCGGGGTAGCTGGCCCACGGGGTGGGGGGGTCTGTCGGTGGCGTGACGAAGTCATGGCAGCTGGCTCAAAGGGTGGGGGTGTGTGTTGGTGGTGTGACGAAGTCGTGGCAACTGGTGCAAGGGGTGGGGGGGTCCATCGGTGGCATGACGAAGTCATGGCAGCTGGCTCCAAGGGTGGGGGGGTGTGTTGGTGGTGTGACGAAGTCGTGGCAACTGGTGCAAGGGGTGGGGGGGTCTGCCGGTGGCGTGCTGAAGTCATGGCAGCTGGCTCAAAGGGTGGGGGGGTGTGTCGGTGGCTTGACGAGGTTGTGGCAGTTGGCTCACGGGGTGGGGGTGTCCGTCGGTGGCGTGACAAAGTCGTGGCAGCTGGCCCACGGGGTGGGGGGGGGGTTTCAGTCCGTCTGCGGCATGAGGGGGCTGTGATCGCAGGCTGGTGGAACAAGGCTGCCCAGGTATTTGGCCTATGGCGTGGGGGCGTCCTAGTCCGTGTGCCGGTCCGCTGTTCTGTCCTCAATTGTGTGCTGGTCCCTTGCTCTGTCAACCGTGATGCTAATCCCACCACATGTCTCTTTGCCTCATCAATTGATTGAATTTTGAATTTATGTCTAAGACTCTTTTTAATCCAATTAGTGGCTTTCGTCATAATTTCTTCCAGGCGCTCTGTCACTGCAGCCTGAGCAAATTCATTTTCTAATTCTTCCAGGTTTGTTGTATAGTGCTCAATTAGAATCTGTCTGGTCTGTTTTGCCCAATTTTCTGAATTCAAAGCCAATTTGGTTAGGGTTTCCGGTGACAGTTTTGCCGGTTTTATAAAGCAGGTTAGTTTATCAGCTTGTTTTAAGATGCCCTTAGGGGGCTGATTCTGGCCCTTTAAGAATATTAGATGGTGGATTGTCTGGAAAATTAGGGTTAGGGTTAGGGTTAGGGTTAGGGTTAGGGTTAGGGTCAGGGTCAGGGTCAGGGTCAGGGTCAGGGTAAGGGTCAGGGTCAGGGTCAGGGTCAGGGTCAGGGTCAGGGTCAGGGTTAGGGTTAATGTCAGGGTTAGGGTTAGGGTTAGGGTTAGGGTTAGGGTTAGGGTTAGGGTTAGGGTTACGCTGCATTAGGGTTAGGGTTAGGGTTAGGGTTAGGGTTAGGGTTAGTGTTAGGGTTAGGGTTAGGGTTAGGGTTAGGGTGCATTAGGGTTAGGGTTAGGGTTAGGGTTAGGGTTAGGGTTAGGGTAAGGGTTAGTGTTAGGGTTAGGGTTAGGGTTAGGGTTAGGGTTACGCTGCGTTAGGGTTAGGGTTAGGGTTAGGGTTAGGGTTAGGGTTAGGGTTAGGGTTAGGGTTAGGGTTAGGGTGTATGGTGTGGGCAGGAGGGTAGTTACACCCTCTTGTGTTCGTATTCTCACTCAACGCTTGAGCTTCTTGTCACTTATACCTGCCACTTTTGGTTGGCCCACGCTTTACCTTACCACCTGGCTTCTTTTTCTTGCCGATCGCTTCTTAGTAATTTCTTGATCCGTAATCCTTTGATCCCCCTCTGGGGTTATAATCAGTTCCTGGGTTTTGCCAATTTATGGCCTCTATGCCGTATTTAGTTATTATTATTGGTGTTGGAACTCTACCCTTTATTTTACGTAGTGTTAGGGTTATGTTGTATTGAGGTTGGGGGGTTCAGGTTAGGGTTAGGGTTGCTGCACTGGGATTAGTGTTGGGGTTAGGTGAGGGTCAGGGTCGCAGTTAGGTTCAGGGCTATATTGGGGTTAGGTTGGGGTGCATCAGGGTTAGGGTTAGGTGTTTAGGGGTGGGGTGGGGTTAGGGTTATGTTTTAGGGGTAGGGTTGGGTGCATCAGGGTTAGGGTTAGGTGTTTAGGGGTAGGGTAGGGTGCATCAGGGTTAGGGTTAGGTGTTTAGGGGTAGGGTAGGGTGCATCAGGATTAGGGTCCAGGGTCAGAGTTGTGATTAGATTCAGGGCTGGGGGGTTGGAGTTATGGGTTAGGGTTGCATTAGGGGTAGGGTTAAGTGAGGGTCAGGGTTTAGGAGTAGGGTGGGGTGTGTTAGGCTTAGATTTTAGGGGTGGGGTGGGAGATTAGGTTTGCTGTATTAGAGTTACGGTTAGGCTTTAGGGGTAGAGTGGGGTGCATTTGGAGAGTTGTGATTAGATTCAGGGCTGGGGGGTTGGAGTTATGGGTTAGGGTTGCATTAGGGGTAGGGTTAAGTGAGGGTCAGGGTTTAGGAGTAGGGTGGGGTGTGTTAGGCTTAGATTTTAGGGGTGGGGTGGGAGATTAGGTTTGCTGTATTAGAGTTACGGTTAGGCTTTAGGGGTAGAGTGGGGTGCATTTGGAGTTAGGATTTGGGATATGGATGTGGTCTGTTTGTAGTTAGGGTTGGGGCTTTGGTCTGTTTGTTGTGGGCAGTGTGGGGTTTAGTGGTTTTGGTTAGCTTAAACAGTAGGGGTTAGTTCTGTTTATTGTGATTAGGGTAGGGTGTGGTGTGGTTGCGGTTTGGGAGGTTTATCAAGTTGGGGTTGGGATTTGTGGTAATTAAGGTCGGGGCAGTTTTGTTTTTTGATGTTGGATTTCCCCCATTTTAGATCTGATTTAAGCCCTTTGGTAACTGAGTTTGTAGGGTTGTTATCCAGTGTTTTTCCCTCCTCTTCCTTTGTGAGGTTGTCCAGTTCATGTTGGTCTCCAACCCCATAAATTCCAGGGATTCAAGACCATGCTCCATGAAGTGTCGGGAGGTAGGTTTGTATACATCCTTTGTTCTAATAGCACTGAGGTGCCCTGTGAGCCTCATCCTTAGACTATTCCCTGTTTCTCCTACATACAAGATGTGGCATTGTTTGCATCGAATTGCATAAACAGCATTGTGCTGTTCACATGTAATTCTTTGTTTAATTAGGGCTGCTTTTCCTGTGTGTCTATTTTGTATCATTTTGCGGATTATTAGGTATTTACACGTCCCACATTTTGGGTTTGTGCAGTTCTGGGTTGTCTGTTTTCTCATCCTACTCCGAACCAGCATGTCCCGAAGGTTCCGAGTTCTTTTGTATGCTGACGTTATGTGGTATCGACTAAGTGTGTCAACATCCTCTTTTAGTTTCCCAAATTGGGTTTTAATCACTCCGTGTATTAGTTTGGTCATTGTATCGTATGTCGTTATCAGTGGTAGTCTTGCTACTTCTCTGTTTGGCCATGGGCTATTCAGTCCCCTCAGGAAATCAGACTTAAGGTGCCTGAGGAACCTTTTTGTGTAACCTCTCTGTCTCAGTGCAGTAAATAGGGTTGTGGTGGCTTCCCTAAAGTCCTCTCCGTTTGTGCATATGCGGTGAAAACGTGTCAGTTGTGACTTCACCAGCCCCCGAAAGGTATGTTTTGGATGGTGGCTGTTTATGTGCAGGAGTGTGTGTGTGTCTGTTTCTTTAAAGAATACCTTTGTTGCTAGCTTGTGGCTGTTATTCTCCTGTTGTAATTTAAATACTGTGGTGTCCAGGAAATCCACACTTTCTCTATGTGTTGTAACTTTAAGTTTAATAGATTGGTGGTGACTGTTGAGAATACCTACAAATTCTTGCAATTCTGTTTCTGTGTGAGTCCAGACTCCCCATATGTCATCCAGGTATCTGTAATAACACATCGGGAGCTTGGAACACTTTTCAAAGACTGTGTTTTCCCAGTCTGCCATGTATATGTTTGCGTAGGCCGGGGCAAATTTCTTGCCCATAGCCGTGCCCTTAATCTGTAGGTAGAATTGCTCCTGGAATTCAAAGTCATTTTTTGTTAGTCCTAGGTGTAATAGCTGGATTATGGCTGCATCTGGTCTGTGGGGTTGGGGGAACTTTCTAAGGATATTTTCCACTGCCTGTATGCCTCTGTCTGTTTCTATGTTTGTGTATAGGCTTTCAATGTCCATGGTAAAGAGTATTGCGTTCGGGGGTACGGTCAGTGAGTTCACTATTTCTATGAAGTGGTAAGTGTCTTTAATGTAGCTAGGGTGCTTCTGTGATAAGGGGTTTAGGAATGAGTCAATGTATTCTGCTATCCTGTAGGATTCACTACCACAGTCTGACACAATGGGTCTTCCTGGTGGTATTTCTCCTGGTACAGTCCATGTGTCAGGGTGCTTGTGTATTTTGGGTAGTATGTAGAATTTTCTGGGTTGTGGTTGTTCCCCCCTTAGGTATTCCACTTGTTTCTGATTCAAGTGTTTAGATTTCTTTAGTTCTGTTAAAATGTTTCCAATCTCTTTTCGTGTGTCCTGGTAAATTGGTCCTGCTAATTTCGTGTAGTGGGCTGTATTATTAAGCTGTCTGTGAGCTTCAAGTAGATACTGTTGCCTATCCATGATCACTATACTACTGCCCTTATCTGCTGGTTTTATGATTATATCTAGATTGTTTCTAAGTTCTATGATTGCCCGTCTCTCTCTTCCAGTGAGGTTTTGCTTGTCTGTCTGTTTAGGGATTTTTTCAATTTGTGATTGAGTCTGTTTAATAAAGTTTAGGATTTCTGGCTCTATTTTATTGTTTGGTGGGGTCCATTCTGATGGTGGTGTAAAAGGTTGCTTGTCTGTTTCTGAATCGCTAAAGTAATCGGTCAGTTTTACTCTCCTGTAAAACCTTTTCAGATCTTCCTGAATTTGTACTTTACAATGTTTTGGGGTTGGAACAAATGTAAGGCCCTTGTTTAAAACCCTCTCCTGTACCTCTGTGGGGTTAAAGAGTTGGGAAATATTAATAACAGTTTTTCCCAGGTGTAATCTACCCTTCTCTTGGGTTAATGTCCTTTTTAGTTTAAAGACTTCATCCACTGGTTTATTATGTTATGGGCAGTGCTATCTGTCCAATGGATGTGGTCAGCCCCCACTTTAAAGGATCTAGCATTAATTGCTGGTATGTAATTCTGTTTTTTTATATGCTGGTTAATTCCTCTGATTGTATCCCTCTCCGTTTCTGGAAGTAAGTTACTGAAGTTAATTTCCGGCACCCAGATCTGAGCATTTGGGAATGTGCTCTTAGCCAATTTAAGTAATGACTGCAGTTGCTTGGTTGCAGTCAGTGGTCTCTGCGTTCGATTATTAATGCCAACTGAGAGCACCACCTTTTTGGTCTCCGGACAGGGTTCCAATTTGTCCAGAATTGCTGTGACATGAATGAATTTAGCTCCTGGAAAGCTATCAATTTGGGTGGTGGGATTTGGGCATCTTTTTATCTTGGAGAGGTTGGAATCTCCTATTATTAAAATGGATTTTCTGGGTTCCAATTTCCAGGTAATGTTTTTTCGGCTGGTGTTGGGGTGCCTCGTCACTCTCTGTGCATCTTCCCCTTCAGAGTCAGGTTCTGCCCCTGTTGGTGTGTTTTCTGTTTCTATGTCTGCTACCCCTGTCTCCCCTATTGTGTTCCCTACCTCGGCTTCAGCTATTTCTGCCTCTCCTACTGTGTTGTCTGTCTGGGCTCTCATTGTTCCTGTCCTCATTTCTGTGTCTATTGGGTTTACCTGTCCGGTCTGGTCGCTCCTTTGTTTCTGTGGAAGGGGTTGTTTTGTGACACTGATCTCGGGCTCTAGAACTGCTGTATTTCTTGGGATGGTTGGTTTGGTACAGTCTTTCTTTTGTCTCTGTGGGAGCGGTTGGTACGTGACCCTGGTTTTGGGGTACAGGAATGTTGTGCATGGATTTGTCCCTGGTGTAGGAGGGGTTCTCCCTTCTGTTTGTTTTGGGTCTGAGGAATCCCTAGTGATTTGGTTTAATACGGTCTGATGTTGGTTCCCCATGTAGTGCTGGGGTCTACGTGGCTCAGGCTCTTGAGAGCCAAGTGTGATGTCCAGGTCCCTAATGATGGCCACATTGGAAATCCTGGTCCTTGGCCTGTGGGGTGGGGTAGGGCTAGTCGCCGCCCTGGATGGCGGGGAAGGGGGGGTCACTGCCCTGGACCGCAAGGAAGGGGGGGTTTCAGTGGTCTGTTGGTGGTGTGATGAAGTCGGGGTAGCTGGCCCACGGGGTGGGGGGGTCTGTCGGTGGCGTGACGAAGTCATGGCAGCTGGCTCAAAGGGTGGGGGTGTGTGTTGGTGGTGTGACGAAGTCGTGGCAACTGGTGCAAGGGGTGGGGGGGTCCATCGGTGGCATGACGAAGTCATGGCAGCTGGCTCCAAGGGTGGGGGGTGTGTTGGTGGTGTAACGAAGTCGTGGCAACTGGTGCAAGGGGTGGGGGGGTCTGCCGGTGGCGTGCTGAAGTCATGGCAGCTGGCTCAAAGGGTGGGGGGGTGTGTCGGTGGCTTGACGAGGTTGTGGCAGTTGGCTCACGGGGTGGGGGTGTCCGTCGGTGGCGTGACAAAGTCGTGGCAGCTGGCCCACGGGGTGGGGGGGGGTTTTCAGTCCGTCTGCGGCATGAGGGGGCTGTGATCGCAGGCTGGTGGAACAAGGCTGCCCAGGTATTTGGCCTATGGCGTGGGGGCGTCCTAGTCCGTGTGCCGGTCCGCTGTTCTGTCCTCAATTGTGTGCTGGTCCCTTGCTCTGTCAACCGTGATGCTAATCCCACCACATGTCTCTTTGCCTCATCAATTGATTGAATTTTGAATTTATGTCTAAGACTCTTTTTAATCCAATTAGTGGCTTTCGTCATAATTTCTTCCAGGCGCTCTGTCACTGCAGCCTGAGCAAATTCATTTTCTAATTCTTCCAGGTTTGTTGTATAGTGCTCAATTAGAATCTGTCTGGTCTGTTTTGCCCAATTTTCTGAATTCAAAGCCAATTTGGTTAGGGTTTCCGGTGACAGTTTTGCCGGTTTTATAAAGCAGGTTAGTTTATCAGCTTGTTTTAAGATGCCCTTAGGGGGCTGATTCTGGCCCTTCAAGAATATTAGATGGTGGATTGTCTGGAAAATTAGGGTTAGGGTTAGGGTTAGGGTTAGGGTTAGGGTTAGGGTTAGGGTCAGGGTCAGGGTCAGGGTCAGGGTCAGGGTAAGGGTCAGGGTCAGGGTCAGGGTCAGGGTCAGGGTCAGGGTCAGGGTCAGGGTTAGGGTTAGGGTCAGGGTTAGGGTTAGGGTTAGGGTTAGGGTTAGGGTTAGGGTTAGGGTTAGGGTTAGGGTTAGGGTTAGGGTTAGGGTTAGGTTGTATGGTGTGGGCAGGAGGGTAGTTACACCCTCTTGTGTTCGTATTCTCACTCAACACTTGAGCTTCTTGTCACTTATACCTGCCACTTTTGGTTGGCCCACGCTTTACCTTACCACCTGGCTTCTTTTTCTTGCCGATCGCTTCTTAGTAATTTCTTGATCCGTAATCCTTTGATCCCCCTCTGGGGTTATAATCAGTTCCTGGGTTTTGCCAATTTATGGTCTCTATGTCGTATTTAGTTATTATTATTGGTGTTGGAACTCTACCCTTTATTTTACGTAGTGTTAGGGTTATGTTGTATTGAGGTTGGGGGGTTCAGGTTAGGGTTAGGGTTGCTGCACTGGGGTTAGTGTTGGGGTTAGGTGAGGGTCAGGGTCGCAGTTAGGTTCAGGGCTATATTGGGGTTAGGTTGGGGTGCATCAGGGTTAGGGTTAGGTGCTTAGGGGTGGGGTGGTGTTAGGGTTATGTTTTAGGGGTAGGATTGGGTGCATCAAGGTTAGGGTTAGGTGTTTAGGGGTAGGGTAGGGTGCATCAGGGTTAGGGTTAGGTGTTTAGGGTTAGGGTTAGGGTTAGGGTTAGGGTTAGGGTTAGGGTTAGGGTTAGGGTTAGGGTTAGGGTCAGGGTCAGGGTCAGGGTCAGGGTCAGGGTCAGGGTTAGGGTCAGGGTCAGGGTTAGGGTTAGGGTTAGGGTTAGGGTTAGGGTTAGGGTCAGGGTCAGGGTCAGGGTCAGGGTCAGGGTTAGGGTTAGGGTTAGGGTTAGGGTTAGGGTTAGGGTTAGGGTTAGGTTGTATGGTGTGGGCAGGAGGGTAGTTACACCCTCTTGTGTTCGTATTCTCACTCAACGCTTGAGCTTCTTGTCACTTATACCTGCCACTTTTGGTTGGCCCACGCTTTACCTTACCACCTGGCTTCTTTTTCTTGCCGATCGCTTCTTAGTAATTTCTTGATCCGTAATCCTTTGATCCCCCTCTGGGGTTATAATCAGTTCCTGGGTTTTGCCAATTTATGGCCTCTATGTCGTATTTAGTTATTATTATTGGTGTTGGAACTCTACCCTTTATTTTACGTAGTGTTAGGGTTATGTTGTATTGAGGTTGGGGGGTTCAGGTTAGGGTTAGGGTTGCTGCACTGGGGTTAGTGTTGGGGTTAGGTGAGGGTCAGGGTCGCAGTTAGGTTCAGGGCTATATTGGGGTTAGGTTGGGGTGCATCAGGGTTAGGGTTAGGTGTTTAGGGGTGGGGTGGGGTTAGGGTTATGTTTTAGGGGTAGGGTTGGGTGCATCAGGGTTAGGGTTAGGTGTTTAGGGGTAGGGTAGGGTGCATCAGGGTTAGGGTTAGGTGTTTAGGGGTAGGGTAGGGTGCATCAGGGTTAGTGTCCAGGGTCAGAGTTGTGATTAGATTCAGGGCTGGGGGGTTGGAGTTATGGGTTAGGGTTGCATTAGGGGTAGGGTTAAGTGAGGGTCAGGGTTTAGGAGTAGGGTGGGGTGTGTTAGGCTTAGATTTTAGGGGTGGGGTGGGAGATTAGGTTTGCTGTATTAGAGTTACGGTTAGGCTTTAGGGGTAGAGTGGGGTGCATTTGGAGTTAGGATTTGGGATATGGATGTGGTCTGTTTGTAGTTAGGGTTGGGGCTTTGGTCTGTTTGTTGTGGGCAGTGTGGGGTTTAGTGGTTTTGGTTAGCTTAAACAGTAGGGGTTAGTTCTGTTTATTGTGATTAGGGTAGGGTGTGGTGTGGTTGCGGTTTGGGAGGTTTATCAAGTTGGGGTTGGGATTTGTGGTAATTAAGGTCGGGGCAGTTTTGTTTTTTGATGTTGGATTTCCCCCATTTTAGATCTGATTTAAGCCCTTTGGTAACTGAGTTTGTAGGGTTGTTATCCAGTGTTTTTCCCTCCTCTTCCTTTGTGAGGTTGTCCAGTTCATGTTGGTCTCCAACCCCATAAATTCCAGGGATTCAAGACCATGCTCCATGAAGTGTCGGGAGGTAGGTTTGTATACATCCTTTGTTCTAATAGCACTGAGGTGCCCTGTGAGCCTCATCCTTAGACTATTCCCTGTTTCTCCTACATACAAGATGTGGCATTGTTTGCATCGAATTGCATAAACAGCATTGTGCTGTTCACATGTAATTCTTTGTTTAATTAGGGCTGCTTTTCCTGTGTGTCTATTTTGTATCATTTTGCGGATTATTAGGTATTTACACGTCCCACATTTTGGGTTTGTGCAGTTCTGGGTTGTCTGTTTTCTTATCCTACTCCGAACCAGCATGTCGCGAAGGTTCCGAGTTCTTTTGTATGCCGACGTTATGTGGTATCGACTAAGTGTGTCAACATCCTCTTTTAGTTTCCCAAATTGGGTTTTAATCACTCCGTGTATTAGTTTGGTCATTGTATCGTATGTCGTTATCAGTGGTAGTCTTGCTACTTCTCTGTTTGGCCGTGGGCTATTTAGTCCCCTCAGGAAATCAGACTTAAGGTGCCTGAGGAACCTTTTTGTGTAACCTCTCTGTCTCAGTGCAGTAAATAGGGTTGTGGTGGCTTCCCTAAAGTCCTCTCCGTTTGTGCATATGCGGTGAAAACGTGTCAGTTGTGACTTCACCAGCCCCCGAAAGGTATGTTTTGGATGGTGGCTGTTTATGTGCAGGAGTGTGTGTGTGTCTGTTTCTTTAAAGAATACCTTTGTTGCTAGCTTGTGGCTGTTATTCTCCTGTTGTAATTTAAATACTGTGGTGTCCAGGAAATCCACACTTTCTCTATGTGTTGTAACTTTAAGTTTAATAGATTGGTGGTGACTGTTGAGAATACCTACAAATTCTTGCAATTCTGTTTCTGTGTGAGTCCAGACTCCCCATATGTCATCCAGGTATCTGTAATAACACATCGGGAGCTTGGAACACTTTTCAAAGACTGTGTTTTCCCAGTCTGCCATGTATATGTTTGCGTAGGCCGGGGCAAATTTCTTGCCCATAGCCGTGCCCTTAATCTGTAGGTAGAATTGCTCCTGGAATTCAAAGTCATTTTTTGTTAGTCCTAGGTGTAATAGCTGGATTATGGCTGCATCTGGTCTGTGGGGTTGGGGGAACTTTCTAAGGATATTTTCCACTGCCTGTATGCCTCTGTCTGTTTCTATGTTTGTGTATAGGCTTTCAATGTCCATGGTAAAGAGTATTGCGTTCGGGGGTACGGTCAG
Organism: Heptranchias perlo; assembly: GCF_035084215.1. Taxonomy (NCBI): domain Eukaryota; kingdom Metazoa; phylum Chordata; class Chondrichthyes; order Hexanchiformes; family Hexanchidae; genus Heptranchias; species Heptranchias perlo. Next base: position 378,834 of record NW_027139290.1, read on the forward strand.
TGAGTTCACTATTTCTATGAAGTGGTAAGTGTCTTTAATGTAGCTAGGGTGCTTCTGTGATAAGGGGTTTAGGAATGAGTCAATGTATTCTGCTATCCTGTAGGATTCACTACCACAGTCTGACACAATGGGTCTTCCTGGTGGTATTTCTCCTGGTACAGTCCATGTGTCAGGGTGCTTGTGTATTTTGGGTAGTATGTAGAATTTTCTGGGTTGTGGTTGTTCCCCCCTTAGGTATTCCACTTGTTTCTGATTCAAGTGTTTAGATTTCTTTAGTTCTGTTAAAATGTTTCCAATCTCTTTTCGTGTGTCCTGGTAAATTGGTCCTGCTAATTTCGTGTAGTGGGCTGTATTATTAAGCTGTCTGTGAGCTTCAAGTAGATACTGTTGCCTATCCATGATCACTATACTACTGCCCTTATCTGCTGGTTTTATGATTATATCTAGATTGTTTCTAAGTTCTATGATTGCCCGTCTCTCTCTTCCAGTGAGGTTTTGCTTGTCTGTCTGTTTAGGGATTTTTTCAATTTGTGATTGAGTCTGTTTAATAAAGTTTAGGATTTCTGGCTCTATTTTATTGTTTGGTGGGGTCCATTCTGATGGTGGTGTAAAAGGTTGCTTGTCTGTTTCTGAATCGCTAAAGTAATCGGTCAGTTTTACTCTCCTGTAAAACCTTTTCAGATCTTCCTGAATTTGTACTTTACAATGTTTTGGGGTTGGAACAAATGTAAGGCCCTTGTTTAAAACCCTCTCCTGTACCTCTGTGGGGTTAAAGAGTTGGGAAATATTAATAACAGTTTTTCCCAGGTGTAATCTACCCTTCTCTTGGGTTAATGTCCTTTTTAGTTTAAAGACTTCATCCACTGGTTTATTATGTTATGGGCAGTGCTATCTGTCCAATGGATGTGGTCAGCCCCCACTTTAAAGGATCTAGCATTAATTGCTGGTATGTAATTCTGTTTTTTTATATGCTGGTTAATTCCTCTGATTGTATCCCTCTCTGTTTCTGGAAGTAAGTTACTGAAGTTAATTTCCGGCACCCAGATCTGAGCATTTGGGAATGTGCTCTTAGCCAATTTAAGTAATGACTGCAGTTGCTTGGTTGCAGTCAGTGGTCTCTGCGTTCGATTATTAATGCCAACTGAGAGCACCACCTTTTTGGTCTCCGGACAGGGTTCCAATTTGTCCAGAATTGCTGTGACATGAATGAATTTAGCTCCTGGAAAGCTATCAATTTGGGTGGTGGAATTTGGGCATCTTTTTATCTTGGAGAGGTTGGAATCTCCTATTATTAAAATGGATTTTCTGGGTTCCAATTTCCAGGTAATGTTTTTTCGGCTGGTGTTGGGGTGCCTCGTCACTCTCTGTGCATCTTCCCCTTCAGAGTCAGGTTCTGCCCCTGTTGGTGTGTTTTCTGTTTCTATGTCTGCTACCCTTGCCTCCCCTATTGTGTTCCCTACCTCGGCTTCAGCTATTTCTGCCTCTCCTACTGTGTTGTCTGTCTGGGCTCTCATTGTTCCTGTCCTCATTTCTGTGTCTATTGGGTTTACCTGTCCGGTCTGGTCGCTCCTTTGTTTCTGTGGAAGGGGTTGTTTTGTGACACTGATCTCGGGCTCTAGAACTGCTGTATTTCTTGGGATGGTTGGTTTGGTACAGTCTTTCTTTTGTCTCTGTGGGAGCGGTTGGGACGTGACCCTGGTTTTGGGGTACAGGAATGTTGTGCATGGATTTGTCCCTGGTGTAGGAGGGGTTCTCCCTTCTGTTTGTTTTGGGTCTGAGGAATCCCTAGTGATTTGGTTTAATACGGTCTGATGTTGGTTCCCCATGTAGTGCTGGGGTCTACGTGGCTCAGGCTCTTGAGAGCCAAGTGTGATGTCCAGGTCTCTAATGATGGCCACATTGGAAATCCTGGTCCTTGGCCTGTGGGGTGGGGTAGGGCTAGTCGCCGACCTGGATGGCGGGGAAGGGGGGGTCACTGCCCTGGACCGCAAGGAAGGGGGGGTTCAGTGGTCTGCTGGTGGTGTGATGAAGTCGGGGTAGCTGGCCCACGGGGTGGGGGGGTCTGTCGGTGGCGTGACGAAGTCATGGCAGCTGGCTCAAAGGGTGGGGGTGTGTGTTGGTGGTGTGACGAAGTCGTGGCAACTGGTGCAAGGGGTGGGGGGGTCCATCGGTGGCATGACGAAGTCATGGCAGCTGGCTCCAAGGGTGGGGGGGTGTGTTGGTGGTGTGACGAAGTCGTGGCAACTGGTGCAAGGGGTGGGGGGGTCTGCCGGTGGCGTGCTGAAGTCATGGCAGCTGGCTCAAAGGGTGGGGGGGTGTGTCGGTGGCTTGACGAGGTTGTGGCAGTTGGCTCACGGGGTGGGGGTGTCCGTCGGTGGCGTGACAAAGTCGTGGCAGCTGGCCCACGGGGTGGGGGGGGGGGTTTCAGTCCGTCTGCGGCATGAGGGGGCTGTGATCGCAGGCTGGTGGAACAAGGCTGCCCAGGTATTTGGCCTATGGCGTGGGGGCGTCCTAGTCCGTGTGCCGGTCCGCTGTTCTGTCCTCAATTGTGTGCTGGTCCCTTGCTCTGTCAACCGTGATGCTAATCCCACCACATGTCTCTTTGCCTCATCAATTGATTGAATTTTGAATTTATGTCTAAGACTCTTTTTAATCCAATTAGTGGCTTTAGTCATAATTTCTTCCAGGCGCTCTGTCACTGCAGCCTGAGCAAATTCATTTTCTAATTCTTCCAGGTTTGTTGTATAGTGCTCAATTAGAATCTGTCTGGTCTGTTTTGCCCAATTTTCTGAATTCAAAGCCAATTTGGTTAGGGTTTCCTGTGACGGTTTTGCCGGTTTTATAAAGCAGGTTAGTTTATCAGCTTGTTTTAAGATGCCCTTAGGGGGCTGATTCTGGCCCTTTAAGAATATTAGATGGTGGATTGTCTGGAAAATTCTATAAATTATTCTCACTGTTGTAGCAAATTCATCCCTGGCTACGGCGAGACACCTATGTGTACCAGGGTCCGACCTCATATGCGTACGGTTGTCAGACAACCTGCATGTGTTCCGCATAGTGTTAGCCATTCCCTGGGTGTAGAAAGGTGCAAAAGGTTTTAAAAGATGTTACTAGCTTCTATTTGGTAATAGAGGTCCCCGCTAGTAACTGTAATCTCACCCCACGGTGGCTCCCTGGCTCAGATGGTCTCCTGCCTGGGACTGCGTCCTCCAAACACTCCCCAGCTCAGCCGGCTGTCCCGCCTGGAAAGGCTCTTTTTCCACCGGTCTCACCTCCCCTCCGGTGGCTCTCTGGCTTCGATGGTTCTCTGCCTGCAACAGTACTATCCAAAAACTCTTTCGTTCAGTAAGTTCTCCGGCCTGGAATCTTTTTTTCTCCGACGTTTCGCTTATCCTTAAGCTTCATCAGGGAGAAAGGATTTTAACTTTGTTTACAGTTGCTTATAAGTACGGAGCCTTGGACTGGCCCCTCCCCTGTGTGCTACTATTGGCTGAAGTTTTGTTCCCGCCCACAAGCAGGCTAGCCTTGACCTGGGATTGGTTAGAATTTCTGTCCTGTAAGTAATGAGTCCTGTCTCATGCAGGGCTGGCCCCGCCCCCTTCGCTCCACGTGTTCGTTATTTTTAAATTATATTTTTTTAACCTAATGTTTTAATGTTCCTTTAGTTTATCTTAGATGTTTGGGGTTATTTTTTTTGAGGTAATGTTTTAAAAAATATTGCTTTTTAACCTTTGAATCTGTTTTAATGCTCCAGGTCATTCTGGCGCCACGGAGTCTGACTGTCTGCTGACCCCGGGGCTTGATTACCTGTCCGCCTCACCTCATTTTTTAAGATAAAAACATGAAGCTACTTCTCCAAACCCCCGCCTCCGGCTATGCCTTTTAATTATGAGGGTATTTTAAACAATTAATTAAACTTCCCACCGATTTCCTCCTTTTTAAACCCGATCGCTCGTTAAACGAAACTCAATCTCCCAGAATGCCTCACGCGTCGCTCGCTTTTCAGCGGCCGCGCAGAAAAAAACCGATTTCCAAGGTCCGATTCCCCAAAAAAACTCCCGAATCCGCCGCCACCCACCCCCCCGGGGGGAGAGGAGGGGGAAAGAAAGGTCCCCCAGCCCCAAAAAACCAAAGTCAACCCTTTTATTTAAGAGCGTTGCCCTCGTGTTTGACCCGAGAGAACTCCATATCCCAGAATGCCTCACGCGGCGCTCGCTTTTCAGCGGCCGCGTGGAACAAAATTTTGATTTCCAAGGTCCGATTCCCCATAAAAACTCCCGTAACCGCTGCCACCCGCCCCCCGGGGGGAGAGGAGGGGGAAAGAAAGGTCCCCCAGCCCCAGAGAGACCAAGTAAACCCTTTTATTTACGGGTCTTGCCCTCGTGTTTGACCCGAGAGAACTCCATATCCCAGAATGCCTCACGCGGCGCTCGCTTTTCAGTCGCTGAGAAAAAAAACCGATTTCAAAGATAAAAATCACCCGGTGAACGCTCAAAATCTAAAGACTAGATAAAGTTATCGGATTCTCACCCGTGTCCCCAACTCCTCCAGATCCCCGGGGAAAGGGTTTCTTTTAAAAAACCGAGGTCGATATCCAGCAGCTCCCTGCTGTCGCGTTCCCCGCAGCACCAGGCATCTCTTAAAGGGGCCGTCCCCGCAGCACCAGGCATCTCTTAAAGGGGCCGTCCCCGCATCCATGTCCAGAGACCGTGTCTATGGGAACTACAACTTTTTTTAAAAATATGTAATCTTTTGTGCCCTTATTGCTGTCCCAAACCTCGTGGGGGGGGGGGGGTTTGGGAAGATGAGTTCCATGTCTGTCAGACCCACATTTCCAGCCATGCTTTATTTTAAGTGCACCTTTTAAATATTTTAGATTTTAAAATTTAAAAAAACCTCCTTGGTGCTCCCTATTTTTATAAGTTGCTTGCTGCTTTTTTTGTGGGGGGGCAAAAGGGGAACAAAAAGTTATTTGACCATCTACCTCACTGATCAAGTTTAGATTTAAGGTATTTGCAAGATATATTCTCTGGGTTTTCTTTTCTTGGCATTTATATCTTTTTTTGTCTGTGGTAATGTAAAGCGTGTCACTCCTGAATGTTAGGTTGTATGGTGTGGGCAGGAGGGTAGTTACACCCTCTTGTGTTCGTATTCTCACTCAACCCTTGAGCTTCTTGTCACTTATACCTGCCACTTTTGGTTGGCCCACGCTTTACCTTACCACCTGGCTTCTTTTTCTTGCCGATCGCTTCTTAGTAATTTCTTGATCCGTAATCCTTTGATCCCCCTCTGGGGTTATAATCAGTTCCTGGGTTTTGCCAATTTATGGCCTCTATGTCGTATTTAGTTATTATTATTGGTGTTGGAACTCTACCCTTTATTTTACGTAGTGTTAGGGTTATGTTGTATTGAGGTTGGGGGGTTCAGGTTAGGGTTAGGGTTGCTGCACTGGGGTTAGTGTTGGGGTTAGGTGAGGGTCAGGGTCGCAGTTAGGTTCAGGGCTATATTGGGGTTAGGTTGGGGTGCATCAGGGTTAGGGTTAGGTGTTTAGGGGTGGGGTGGGGTTAGGGTTATGTTTTAGGGGTAGGGTTGGGTGCATCAGGGTTAGGGTTAGGTGTTTAGGGGTAGGGTAGGGTGCATCAGGGTTAGGGTTAGGTGTTTAGGGGTAGGGTAGGGTGCATCAGGGTTAGTGTCCAGGGTCAGAGTTGTGATTAGATTCAGGGCTGGGGGGTTGGAGTTATGGGTTAGGGTTGCATTAGGGGTAGGGTTAAGTGAGGGTCAGGGTTTAGGAGTAGGGTGGGGTGTGTTAGGCTTAGATTTTAGGGGTGGGGTGGGAGATTAGGTTTGCTGTATTAGAGTTACGGTTAGGCTTTAGGGGTAGAGTGGGGTGCATTTGGAGTTAGGATTTGGGATATGGATGTGGTCTGTTTGTAGTTAGGGTTGGGGCTTTGGTCTGTTTGTTGTGGGCAGTGTGGGGTTTAGTGGTTTTGGTTAGCTTAAACAGTAGGGGTTAGTTCTGTTTATTGTGATTAGGGTAGGGTGTGGTGTGGTTGCGGTTTGGGAGGTTTATCAAGTTGGGGTTGGGATTTGTGGTAATTAAGGTCGGGGCAGTTTTGTTTTTTGATGTTGGATTTCCCCCATTTTAGATCTGATTTAAGCCCTTTGGTAACTGAGTTTGTAGGGTTGTTATCCAGTGTTTTTCCCTCCTCTTCCTTTGTGAGGTTGTCCAGTTCATGTTGGTCTCCAACCCCATAAATTCCAGGGATTCAAGACCATGCTCCATGAAGTGTCGGGAGGTAGGTTTGTATACATCCTTTGTTCTAATAGCACTGAGGTGCCCTGTGAGCCTCATCCTTAGACTATTCCCTGTTTCTCCTACATACAAGATGTGGCATTGTTTGCATCGAATTGCATAAACAGCATTGTGCTGTTCACATGTAATTCTTTGTTTAATTAGGGCTGCTTTTCCTGTGTGTCTATTTTGTATCATTTTGCGGATTATTAGGTATTTACACGTCCCACATTTTGGGTTTGTGCAGTTCTGGGTTGTCTGTTTTCTTATCCTACTCCGAACCAGCATGTCGCGAAGGTTCCGAGTTCTTTTGTATGCCGACGTTATGTGGTATCGACTAAGTGTGTCAACATCCTCTTTTAGTTTCCCAAATTGGGTTTTAATCACTCCGTGTATTAGTTTGGTCATTGTATCGTATGTCGTTATCAGTGGTAGTCTTGCTACTTCTCTGTTTGGCCGTGGGCTATTTAGTCCCCTCAGGAAATCAGACTTAAGGTGCCTGAGGAACCTTTTTGTGTAACCTCTCTGTCTCAGTGCAGTAAATAGGGTTGTGGTGGCTTCCCTAAAGTCCTCTCCGTTTGTGCATATGCGGTGAAAACGTGTCAGTTGTGACTTCACCAGCCCCCGAAAGGTATGTTTTGGATGGTGGCTGTTTATGTGCAGGAGTGTGTGTGTGTCTGTTTCTTTAAAGAATACCTTTGTTGCTAGCTTGTGGCTGTTATTCTCCTGTTGTAATTTAAATACTGTGGTGTCCAGGAAATCCACACTTTCTCTATGTGTTGTAACTTTAAGTTTAATAGATTGGTGGTGACTGTTGAGAATACCTACAAATTCTTGCAATTCTGTTTCTGTGTGAGTCCAGACTCCCCATATGTCATCCAGGTATCTGTAATAACACATCGGGAGCTTGGAACACTTTTCAAAGACTGTGTTTTCCCAGTCTGCCATGTATATGTTTGCGTAGGCCGGGGCAAATTTCTTGCCCATAGCCGTGCCCTTAATCTGTAGGTAGAATTGCTCCTGGAATTCAAAGTCATTTTTTGTTAGTCCTAGGTGTAATAGCTGGATTATGGCTGCATCTGGTCTGTGGGGTTGGGGGAACTTTCTAAGGATATTTTCCACTGCCTGTATGCCTCTGTCTGTTTCTATGTTTGTGTATAGGCTTTCAATGTCCATGGTAAAGAGTATTGCGTTCGGGGGTACGGTCAGTGAGTTCACTATTTCTATGAAGTGGTAAGTGTCTTTAATGTAGCTAGGGTGCTTCTGTGATAAGGGGTTTAGGAATGAGTCAATGTATTCTGCTATCCTGTAGGATTCACTACCACAGTCTGACACAATGGGTCTTCCTGGTGGTATTTCTCCTGGTACAGTCCATGTGTCAGGGTGCTTGTGTATTTTGGGTAGTATGTAGAATTTTCTGGGTTGTGGTTGTTCCCCCCTTAGGTATTCCACTTGTTTCTGATTCAAGTGTTTAGATTTCTTTAGTTCTGTTAAAATGTTTCCAATCTCTTTTCGTGTGTCCTGGTAAATTGGTCCTGCTAATTTCGTGTAGTGGGCTGTATTATTAAGCTGTCTGTGAGCTTCAAGTAGATACTGTTGCCTATCCATGATCACTATACTACTGCCCTTATCTGCTGGTTTTATGATTATATCTAGATTGTTTCTAAGTTCTATGATTGCCCGTCTCTCTCTTCCAGTGAGGTTTTGCTTGTCTGTCTGTTTAGGGATTTTTTCAATTTGTGATTGAGTCTGTTTAATAAAGTTTAGGATTTCTGGCTCTATTTTATTGTTTGGTGGGGTCCATTCTGATGGTGGTGTAAAAGGTTGCTTGTCTGTTTCTGAATCGCTAAAGTAATCGGTCAGTTTTACTCTCCTGTAAAACCTTTTCAGATCTTCCTGAATTTGTACTTTACAATGTTTTGGGGTTGGAACAAATGTAAGGCCCTTGTTTAAAACCCTCTCCTGTACCTCTGTGGGGTTAAAGAGTTGGGAAATATTAATAACAGTTTTTCCCAGGTGTAATCTACCCTTCTCTTGGGTTAATGTCCTTTTTAGTTTAAAGACTTCATCCACTGGTTTATTATGTTATGGGCAGTGCTATCTGTCCAATGGATGTGGTCAGCCCCCACTTTAAAGGATCTAGCATTAATTGCTGGTATGTAATTCTGTTTTTTTATATGCTGGTTAATTCCTCTGATTGTATCCCTCTCTGTTTCTGGAAGTAAGTTACTGAAGTTAATTTCCGGCACCCAGATCTGAGCATTTGGGAATGTGCTCTTAGCCAATTTAAGTAATGACTGCAGTTGCTTGGTTGCAGTCAGTGGTCTCTGCGTTCGATTATTAATGCCAACTGAGAGCACCACCTTTTTGGTCTCCGGACAGGGTTCCAATTTGTCCAGAATTGCTGTGACATGAATGAATTTAGCTCCTGGAAAGCTATCAATTTGGGTGGTGGGATTTGGGCATCTTTTTATCTTGGAGAGGTTGGAATCTCCTATTATTAAAATGGATTTTCTGGGTTCCAATTTCCAGGTAATGTTTTTTCGGCTGGTGTTGGGGTGCCTCGTCACTCTCTGTGCATCTTCCCCTTCAGAGTCAGGTTCTGCCCCTGTTGGTGTGTTTTCTGTTTCTATGTCTGCTACCCCTGCCACCCCTATTGTGTTCCCTACCTCGGCTTCAGCTATTTCTGCCTCTCCTACTGTGTTGTCTGTCTGGGCTCTCATTGTTCCTGTCCTCATTTCTGTGTCTATTGGGTTTACCTGTCCGGTCTGGTCGCTCCTTTGTTTCTGTGGAAGGGGTTGTTTTGTGACACTGATCTCGGGCTCTAGAACTGCTGTATTTCTTGGGATGGTTGGTTTGGTACAGTCTTTCTTTTGTCTCTGTGGGAGCGGTTGGGACGTGACCCTGGTTTTGGGGTACAGGAATGTTGTGCATGGATTTGTCCCTGGTGTAGGAGGGGTTCTCCCTTCTGTTTGTTTTGGGTCTGAGGAATCCCTAGTGATTTGGTTTAATACGGTCTGATGTTGGTTCCCCATGTAGTGCTGGGGTCTACGTGGCTCAGGCTCTTGAGTGCCAAGTGTGATGTCCAGGTCCCTAATGATGGCCACATTGGAAATCCTGGTCCTTGGCCTGTGGGGTGGGGTAGGGCTAGTCGCCGCCCTGGATGGCGGGGAAGGGGGGGTCACTGCCCTGGACCGCAAGGAAGGGGGGGGTTCAGTGGTCTGCTGGTGGTGTGATGAAGTCGGGGTAGCTGGCCCACGGGGTGGGGGGGTCTGTCGGTGGCGTGACGAAGTCATGGCAGCTGGCTCAAAGGGTGGGGGTGTGTGTTGGTGGTGTGACGAAGTCGTGGCAACTGGTGCAAGGGGTGGGGGGGTCCATCGGTGGCATGACGAAGTCATGGCAGCTGGCTCCAAGGGTGGGGGGGTGTGTTGGTGGTGTGACGAAGTCGTGGCAACTGGTGCAAGGGGTGGGGGGGTCTGCCGGTGGCGTGCTGAAGTCATGGCAGCTGGCTCAAAGGGTGGGGGGGTGTGTCGGTGGCTTGACGAGGTTGTGGCAGTTGGCTCACGGGGTGGGGGTGTCCGTCGGTGGCGTGACAAAGTCGTGGCAGCTGGCCCACGGGGTGGGGGGGGGGTTTCAGTCCGTCTGCGGCATGAGGGGGCTGTGATCGCAGGCTGGTGGAACAAGGCTGCCCAGGTATTTGGCCTATGGCGTGGGGGCGTCCTAGTCCGTGTGCCGGTCCGCTGTTCTGTCCTCAATTGTGTGCTGGTCCCTTGCTCTGTCAACCGTGATGCTAATCCCACCACATGTCTCTTTGCCTCATCAATTGATTGAATTTTGAATTTATGTCTAAGACTCTTTTTAATCCAATTAGTGGCTTTCGTCATAATTTCTTCCAGGCGCTCTGTCACTGCAGCCTGAGCAAATTCATTTTCTAATTCTTCCAGGTTTGTTGTATAGTGCTCAATTAGAATCTGTCTGGTCTGTTTTGCCCAATTTTCTGAATTCAAAGCCAATTTGGTTAGGGTTTCCTGCGACGGTTTTGCCGGTTTTATAAAGCAGGTTAGTTTATCAGCTTGTTTTAAGATGCCCTTAGGGGGCTGATTCTGGCCCTTTAAGAATATTAGATGGTGGATTGTCTGGAAAATTAGGGTTAGGGTTAGGGTTAGGGTTAGGGTTAGGGTCAGGGTCAGGGTCAGGGTCAGGGTCAGGGTCAGGGTCAGGGTTAGGGTTAGGGTTAGGGTTAGGGTTAGGGTTAGTGTTAGGGTTAGGGTTAGGGTTAGGGTTAGGGTTAGGGTTAGGGTTAGGGTTAGGGTTAGGTTGTATGGTGTGGGCAGGAGGGTAGTTACACCCTCTTGTGTTCGTATTCTCACTCAACGCTTGAGCTTCTTGTCACTTATACCTGCCACTTTTGGTTGGCCCACGCTTTACCTTACCACCTGGCTTCTTTTTCTTGCCGATCGCTTCTTAGTAATTTCTTGATCCGTAATCCTTTGATCCCCCTCTGGGGTTATAATCAGTTCCTGGGTTTTGCCAATTTATGGTCTCTATGTCGTATTTAGTTATTATTATTGGTGTTGGAACTCTACCCTTTATTTTACGTAGTGTTAGGGTTATGTTGTATTGAGGTTGGGGGGTTCAGGTTAGGGTTAGGGTTGCTGCACTGGGGTTAGTGTTGGGGTTAGGTGAGGGTCAGGGTCGCAGTTAGGTTCAGGGCTATATTGGGGTTAGGTTGGGGTGCATCAGGGTTAGGGTTAGGTGCTTAGGGGTGGGGTGGTGTTAGGGTTATGTTTTAGGGGTAGGGTTGGGTGCATCAGGGTTAGGGTTAGGTGTTTAGGGGTAGGGTAGGGTGCATCAGGGTTAGGGTTAGGTGTTTAGGGGTAGGATAGGGTGCATTAGGGTTAGGGTTAGGGTTAGGGTTAGGGTTAGGGTTAGGGTTAGGGTTAGGGTTAGGCTGCATTAGGGTTAGGGTTAGGGTTAGGGTTAGGGTTAGGGTTAGGGTTAGGGTTAGGGTTAGGGTTAGGGTTAGGGTTACGCTGCATTAGGGTTAGGGTTAGGGTTAGGGTTAGGGTTAGGGTTAGGGTTAGGGTTACGCTGCATTAGGGTTAGGGTTAGGGTTAGGGTTAGGGTTAGGGTTAGGGTTAGGGTAAGGGTTAGGGTTAGGGTTAGGGTTAGGGTTAGGGTTACGCTGCGTTAGGGTTAGGGTTAGGGTTAGGGTTAGGGTTAGGGTTAGGGTTAGGGTTAGGGTTAGGGTTAGGGTGTATGGTTTGGGCAGGAGGGTAGTTACACCCTCTTGTGTTCGTATTCTCACTCAACGCTTGAGCTTCTTGTCACTTATACCTGCCACTTTTGGTTGGCCCACGCTTTACCTTACCACCTGGCTTCTTTTTCTTGCCGATCGCTTCTTAGTAATTTCTTGATCCGTAATCCTTTGATCCCCCTCTGGGGTTATAATCAGTTCCTGGGTTTTGCCAATTTATGGCCTCTATGCCGTATTTAGTTATTATTATTGGTGTTGGAACTCTACCCTTTATTTTACGTAGTGTTAGGGTTATGTTGTATTGAGGTTGGGGGGTTCAGGTTAGGGTTAGGGTTGCTGCACTGGGGTTAGTGTTGGGGTTAGGTGAGGGTCAGGGTCGCAGTTAGGTTCAGGGCTATATTGGGGTTAGGTTGGGGTGCATCAGGGTTAGGGTTAGGTGTTTAGGGGTGGGGTGGGGTTAGGGTTATGTTTTAGGGGTAGGGTTGGGTGCATCAGGGTTAGGGTTAGGTGTTTAGGGGTAGGGTAGGGTGCATCAGGGTTAGGGTTAGGTGTTTAGGGGTAGGGTAGGGTGCATCAGGATTAGGGTCCAGGGTCAGAGTTGTGATTAGATTCAGGGCTGGGGGGTTGGAGTTATGGGTTAGGGTTGCATTAGGGGTAGGGTTAAGTGAGGGTCAGGGTTTAGGAGTAGGGTGGGGTGTGTTAGGCTTAGATTTTAGGGGTGGGGTGGGAGATTAGGTTTGCTGTATTAGAGTTATGGTTAGGCTTTAGGGGTAGAGTGGGGTGCATTTGGAGAGTTGTGATTAGATTCAGGGCTGGGGGGTTGGAGTTATGGGTTAGGGTTGCATTAGGGGTAGGGTTAAGTGAGGGTCAGGGTTTAGGAGTAGGGTGGGGTTTGTTAGGCTTAGATTTTAGGGGTGGGGTGGGAGATTAGGTTTGCTGTATTAGAGTTACGGTTAGGCTTTAGGGGTAGAGTGGGGTGCATTTGGAGTTAGGATTTGGGATATGGATGTGGTCTGTTTGTAGTTAGGGTTGGGGCTTTGGTCTGTTTGTTGTGGGCAGTGTGGGGTTTAGTGGTTTTGGTTAGCTTAAACAGTAGGGGTTAGTTCTGTTTATTGTGATTAGGGTAGGGTGTGGTGTGGTTGCGGTTTGGGAGGTTTATCAAGTTGGGGTTGGGATTTGTGGTAATTAAGGTCGGGGCAGTTTTGTTTTTTGATGTTGGATTTCCCCCATTTTAGATCTGATTTAAGCCCTTTGGTAACTGAGTTTGTAGGGTTGTTATCCAGTGTTTTTCCCTCCTCTTCCTTTGTGAGGTTGTCCAGTTCATGTTGGTCTCCAACCCCATAAATTCCAGGGATTCAAGACCATGCTCCATGAAGTGTCGGGAGGTAGGTTTGTATACATCCTTTGTTCTAATAGCACTGAGGTGCCCTGTGAGCCTCATCCTTAGACTATTCCCTGTTTCTCCTACATACAAGATGTGGCATTGTTTGCATCGAATTGCATAAACAGCATTGTGCTGTTCACATGTAATTCTTTGTTTAATTAGGGCTGCTTTTCCTGTGTGTCTATTTTGTATCATTTTGCGGATTATTAGGTATTTACACGTCCCACATTTTGGGTTTGTGCAGTTCTGGGTTGTCTGTTTTCTCATCCTACTCCGAACCAGCATATCCCGAAGGTTCCGAGTTCTTTTGTATGCTGACGTTATGTGGTATCGACTAAGTGTGTCAACATCCTCTTTTAGTTTCCCAAATTGGGTTTTAATCACTCCGTGTATTAGTTTGGTCATTGTATCGTATGTCGTTATCAGTGGTAGTCTTGCTACTTCTCTGTTTGGCCGTGGGCTATTCAGTCCCCTCAGGAAATCAGACTTAAGGTGCCTGAGGAACCTTTTTGTGTAACCTCTCTGTCTCAGTGCAGTAAATAGGGTTGTGGTGGCTTCCCTAAAGTCCTCTCCGTTTGTGCATATGCGGTGAAAACGTGTCAGTTGTGACTTCACCAGCCCCCGAAAGGTATGTTTTGGATGGTGGCTGTTTATGTGCAGGAGTGTGTGTGTGTCTGTTTCTTTAAAGAATACCTTTGTTGCTAGCTTGTGGCTGTTATTCTCCTGTTGTAATTTAAATACTGTGGTGTCCAGGAAATCCACACTTTCTCTATGTGTTGTAACTTTAAGTTTAATAGATTGGTGGTGACTGTTGAGAATACCTACAAATTCTTGCAATTCTGTTTCTGTGTGAGTCCAGACTCCCCATATGTCATCCAGGTATCTGTAATAACACATCGGGAGCTTGGAACACTTTTCAAAGACTGTGTTTTCCCAGTCTGCCATGTATATGTTTGCGTAGGCCGGGGCAAATTTCTTGCCCATAGCCGTGCCCTTAATCTGTAGGTAGAATTGCTCCTGGAATTCAAAGTCATTTTTTGTTAGTCCTAGGTGTAATAGCTGGATTATGGCTGCATCTGGTCTGTGGGGTTGGGGGAACTTTCTAAGGATATTTTCCACTGCCTGTATGCCTCTGTCTGTTTCTATGTTTGTGTATAGGCTTTCAATGTCCATGGTAAAGAGTATTGCGTTCGGGGGTACGGTCAGTGAGTTCACTATTTCTATGAAGTGGTAAGTGTCTTTAATGTAGCTAGGGTGCTTCTGTGATAAGGGGTTTAGGAATGAGTCAATGTATTCTGCTATCCTGTAGGATTCACTACCACAGTCTGACACAATGGGTCTTCCTGGTGGTATTTCTCCTGGTACAGTCCATGTGTCAGGGTGCTTGTGTATTTTGGGTAGTATGTAGAATTTTCTGGGTTGTGGTTGTTCCCCCCTTAGGTATTCCACTTGTTTCTGATTCAAGTGTTTAGATTTCTTTAGTTCTGTTAAAATGTTTCCAATCTCTTTTCGTGTGTCCTGGTAAATTGGTCCTGCTAATTTCGTGTAGTGGGCTGTATTATTAAGCTGTCTGTGAGCTTCAAGTAGATACTGTTGCCTATCCATGATCACTATACTACTGCCCTTATCTGCTGGTTTTATGATTATATCTAGATTGTTTCTAAGTTCTATGATTGCCCGTCTCTCTCTTCCAGTGAGGTTTTGCTTGTCTGTCTGTTTAGGGATTTTTTCAATTTGTGATTGAGTCTGTTTAATAAAGTTTAGGATTTCTGGCTCTATTTTATTGTTTGGTGGGGTCCATTCTGATGGTGGTGTAAAAGGTTGCTTGTCTGTTTCTGAATCGCTAAAGTAATCGGTCAGTTTTACTCTCCTGTAAAACCTTTTCAGATCTTCCTGAATTTGTACTTTACAATGTTTTGGGGTTGGAACAAATGTAAGGCCCTTGTTTAAAACCCTCTCCTGTACCTCTGTGGGGTTAAAGAGTTGGGAAATATTAATAACAGTTTTTCCCAGGTGTAATCTACCCTTCTCTTGGGTTAATGTCCTTTTTAGTTTAAAGACTTCATCCACTGGTTTATTATGTTATGGGCAGTGCTATCTGTCCAATGGATGTGGTCAGCCCCCACTTTAAAGGATCTAGCATTAATTGCTGGTATGTAATTCTGTTTTTTTATATGCTGGTTAATTCCTCTGATTGTATCCCTCTCCGTTTCTGGAAGTAAGTTACTGAAGTTAATTTCCGGCACCCAGATCTGAGCATTTGGGAATGTGCTCTTAGCCAATTTAAGTAATGACTGCAGTTGCTTGGTTGCAGTCAGTGGTCTCTGCGTTCGATTATTAATGCCAACTGAGAGCACCACCTTTTTGGTCTCCGGACAGGGTTCCAATTTGTCCAGAATTGCTGTGACATGAATGAATTTAGCTCCTGGAAAGCTATCAATTTGGGTGGTGGGATTTGGGCATCTTTTTATCTTGGAGAGGTTGGAATCTCCTATTATTAAAATGGATTTTCTGGGTTCCAATTTCCAGGTAATGTTTTTTCGGCTGGTGTTGGGGTGCCTCGTCACTCTCTGTGCATCTTCCCCTTCAGAGTCAGGTTCTGCCCCTGTTGGTGTGTTTTCTGTTTCTATGTCTGCTACCCCTGTCTCCCCTATTGTGTTCCCTACCTCGGCTTCAGCTATTTCTGCCTCTCCTACTGTGTTGTCTGTCTGGGCTCTCATTGTTCCTGTCCTCATTTCTGTGTCTATTGGGTTTACCTGTCCGGTCTGGTCGCTCCTTTGTTTCTGTGGAAGGGGTTGTTTTGTGACACTGATCTCGGGCTCTAGAACTGCTGTATTTCTTGGGATGGTTGGTTTGGTACAGTCTTTCTTTTGTCTCTGTGGGAGCGGTTGGTACGTGACCCTGGTTTTGGGGTACAGGAATGTTGTGCATGGATTTGTCCCTGGTGTAGGAGGGGTTCTCCCTTCTGTTTGTTTTGGGTCTGAGGAATCCCTAGTGATTTGGTTTAATACGGTCTGATGTTGGTTCCCCATGTAGTGCTGGGGTCTACGTGGCTCAGGCTCTTGAGAGCCAAGTGTGATGTCCAGGTCCCTAATGATGGCCACATTGGAAATCCTGGTCCTTGGCCTGTGGGGTGGGGTAGGGCTAGTCGCCGCCCTGGATGGCGGGGAAGGGGGGGTCACTGCCCTGGACCGCAAGGAAGGGGGGGTTTCAGTGGTCTGTTGGTGGTGTGATGAAGTCGGGGTAGCTGGCCCACGGGGTGGGGGGGTCTGTCGGTGGCGTGACGAAGTCATGGCAGCTGGCTCAAAGGGTGGGGGTGTGTGTTGGTGGTGTGACGAAGTCGTGGCAACTGGTGCAAGGGGTGGGGGGGGTCCATCGGTGGCATGACGAAGTCATGGCAGCTGGCTCCAAGGGTGGGGGGGTGTGTTGGTGGTGTGACGAAGTCGTGGCAACTGGTGCAAGGGGTGGGGGGGTCTGCCGGTGGCGTGCTGAAGTCATGGCAGCTGGCTCAAAGGGTGGGGGGGTGTGTCGGTGGCTTGACGAGGTTGTGGCAGTTGGCTCACGGGGTGGGGGTGTCCGTCGGTGGCGTGACAAAGTCGTGGCAGCTGGCCCACGGGGTGGGGGGGGGTTTTCAGTCCGTCTGCGGCATGAGGGGGCTGTGATCGCAGGCTGGTGGAACAAGGCTGCCCAGGTATTTGGCCTATGGCGTGGGGGCGTCCTAGTCCGTGTGCCGGTCCGCTGTTCTGTCCTCAATTGTGTGCTGGTCCCTTGCTCTGTCAACCGTGATGCTAATCCCACCACATGTCTCTTTGCCTCATCAATTGATTGAATTTTGAATTTATGTCTAAGACTCTTTTTAATCCAATTAGTGGCTTTCGTCATAATTTCTTCCAGGCGCTCTGTCACTGCAGCCTGAGCAAATTCATTTTCTAATTCTTCCAGGTTTGTTGTATAGTGCTCAATTAGAATCTGTCTGGTCTGTTTTGCCCAATTTTCTGAATTCAAAGCCAATTTGGTTAGGGTTTCCGGTGACAGTTTTGCCGGTTTTATAAAGCAGGTTAGTTTATCAGCTTGTTTTAAGATGCCCTTAGGGGGCTGATTCTGGCCCTTTAAGAATATTAGATGGTGGATTGTCTGGAAAATTAGGGTTAGGGTTAGGGTTAGGGTTAGGGTTAGGGTTAGGGTCAGGGTCAGGGTCAGGGTCAGGGTCAGGGTCAGGGTCAGGGTCAGGGTTAGGGTTAGGGTTAGGGTTAAGGTTAGGGTTAGGGTTAGGTTGTATGGTGTGGGCAGGAGGGTAGTTACACCCTCTTGTGTTCGTATTCTCACTCTGCATTAGGGTTAGGGTTAGGGTTAGGGTTAGGGTTAGGGTTAGGCTGCATTAGGGTTAGGGTTAGGGTTAGGGTTAGGGTTAGGGTTAGGGTTAGGGTTAGGGTTAGGGTTAGGGTTAGGGTTAGGGTTAGGGTTAGGTTTTAAAATGGTGGGCAGAGGGGGGAAACGCCCTCCCTATGTTGTCTGCCTCTTGGTTCTGGCCCGCACCTCAGACTGTTGCTGTTGTCCAAATGAATGCACCTTGTGCTTTAGCTTTAGGCACCATCCAGAGTTCCTGCTTGGCTACTACTGAATGTGTCCCGTCCTCCAGCCTTAAGTACCATCCATCGTTCCTTCTTGGAACACTCCGACCGGTTTCGCCATCTTGCGGCTCATCAGGGAGCTATAAACAAACAGACCAAGTCCTTAGTGCGTCACTTGCAAAAGTTAGGTTTTAAAATGGTGGGCAGAGGGGGGAAACGCCCTCCCTATGTTGTCTGCCTCTTGGTTCTGGCCCGCACCTCAGACTGTTGCTGTTGTCCAAATGAATGCACCTTGTGCTTTAGCTTTAGGCTGCATTAGGGTTAGGGTTAGGGTTAGGGTTAGGGTTAGGGTTAGGGTTAGGGTTAGGGTTAGGGTTAGGGTTAGGGTTAGGGTTAGGGTTAGGGTTAGGGTTAGGGTTAGGGTTAGGGTTAGGGTTAGGGTTAGGGTTAGGGTTAGGGTTAGGGTTAGGGTTAGGGTTAGGGTTAGGGTTAGGGTTAGGGTTAGGGTTAGGGTTAGGGTTAGGGTTAGGGTTAGGGTTAGGGTTAGGGTTAGGGTTAGGGTTAGGGTTAGGGTTAGGGTTAGGGTTAGGGTTAGGGTTAGGGTTAGGGTTAGGGTTAGGGTTAGGGTTAGGGTTAGGGTTAGGGTTAGGGTTAGGGTTAGGGTTAGGGTTAGGGTTAGGGTTAGGGTTAGGGTTAGGGTTAGGGTTAGGGTTAGGGTTAGGGTTAGGGTTAGGGTTAGGGTTAGGGTTAGGGTTAGGGTTAGGGTTAGGGTTAGGGTTAGGGTTAGGGTTACGCTGCATTAGGGTTAGGGTTAGGGTTAGGGTTAGGGTTAGGGTTAGGGTTAGGGTTAGGGTTAGGGTTAGGGTTAGGGTTAGGGTTAGGGTTAGGGTTAGGGTTAGGGTTAGGGTTAGGGTTAGGGTTAGGGTTAGGGTTAGGGTTAGGGTTAGGGTTAGGGTTAGGGTTAGGGTTAGGGTTAGGGTTAGGGTTAGGGTTAGGGTTAGGGTTAGGGTTAGGGTTAGGGTTAGGGTTAGGGTTAGGGTTAGGGTTAGGGTTAGGGTTAGGGTTAGGGTTAGGGTTAGGGTTAGGGTTAGGGTTAGGGTTAGGGTTAGGGTTAGGGTTAGGGTTAGGGTTAGGGTTAGGGTTAGGGTTAGGGTTAGGGTTAGGGTTAGGGTTAGGGTTAGGGTTAGGGTTAGGGTTAGGGTTAGGGTTAGGGTTAGGGTTAGGGTTAGGGTTAGGGTTAGGGTTAGGGTTAGGGTTAGGGTTAGGGTTAGGGTTAGGGTTAGGGTTAGGGTTAGGGTTAGGGTTAGGGTTA
>NW_027139291.1:0-5000 GCF_035084215.1 Heptranchias perlo
TAACACTGGGGGGAGAGAGAGAAACACTGGGGGGAGAGGCAGGGGGAGAGAGAGAGAGAAACACTGGGGGGTGAGAGAGAGAGAGAGAAACACTGGGGGGGGGGGAGAGAGAGAGAGAGAGAAACACAGGGGAGAGAGAGAGAGAGAGAGAAACACTAGGGGGAGAGAGAGAAACACTGGGGGGAGAGGCAGGGGGAGATAGAGAAACACTGGGGGGAGAGAGAGAGAGAGAATCACTGGGGGTAGAGAGAGGGGGAGAGAGAGAGAGAAACACTGGGGGGAGAGAGAGAGAGAGAGAGAAACACTGGGGGGAGAGAGAGAGAGAAACACTGGGGGAGAGAGAGAGAGAAACACTGGGGGGAGAGAGTGAGAGAGAGAAACACTGGGGGGAGAGAGAGAGAGAGAAACACTGGGGGGAGAGAGAGGGGGAGAGAGAGAGAAACACTGGCGGGAGAGAGAGAAACACTGGGGGGAGAGGGAGGGGGAGAGAGAGAGAGAAACACTGGGGGGAGAGACAGAGAGAGAAACACTGGGGGGAGAGAGAAGGGGAGAGAGAGAAAGAGTGGGGGGAGAGAGAGAGAGAAACACTGGGGGGAGCGAGAGAGAGAAACACTGGGGGGAGAGAGAGAGATAAACACTGGGGAGAGAGAGAAATACAGGGGGGAGAGCGAGATAGAAACACTGGGGGGAGAGAGAGAGAGAAACACTGGGGGGAGAGAGTGAGAGAGAGAAACACTGGGGGGGGGTGAAAGAGAGAGAGAGAAACACGGGGGAGAGAGAGAGAGAGAAACACTGGGGGGAGAGAGAGGCGGAGAGAGAGAGAAACATTGGCGGGAGAGAGAGAAACACTGGGGGGAGAGGGAGGGGGAGAGAGAGAGAGAAACACTGGGGGGAGAGACAGAGAGAGAAACACTGGGGGGAGAGGGAGGGGGAGAGAGAGAGAGAAACACTGGGGGGAGAGAGAGAAACACTGGGGGGAGAGGCAGGGGGAGAGAGAGAGAGAAACACTGGGGGGAGAGAGAGAAACACTGGGGGGAGAGGCAGGGGGAGAGAGAGAGAGAAACACTGGGGGGAGAGAGTGAGACACAGAGAGAGAGAAACACTGGGGGTAGAGAGAGGGGGAGAGAGAGAGAAACACTGGGGGGAGAGAGAGAGAGAAACACTGGGGGGAGATAGAG
Organism: Heptranchias perlo; assembly: GCF_035084215.1. Taxonomy (NCBI): domain Eukaryota; kingdom Metazoa; phylum Chordata; class Chondrichthyes; order Hexanchiformes; family Hexanchidae; genus Heptranchias; species Heptranchias perlo. The sequence goes on from NW_027139291.1 coordinate 1,179, forward strand.
AGAGAAACACTGGGGGGAGAGAGAGAGAGAAACACTGGGGGGAGAGAGAGAGAGAGAAACACTGGGGGAGAGAGAGAGAGAGAGAGAAACACTGGGGAGAGAGCGGGGGAGAGATAGAAAGAGTGGGGCGAGAGAGAGAGAGAAACACTGGGGGGAGAGAGAGAGATAAACACTGGGGGGAGAGAGAGAGAGAAACACTGGGGGGAGAGCGAGAGAGAGAGAAACACTGGGGGGGGAGAGAGAGAGAGAGAATCACTGGGGGGAAAGAGAGAGAGAGAGAAACACTGGGGGGGGGAGAGAGAGAGAGAGAATCACTGGGGGGAGAGAGAGAGAGAGGGAAACACTGGGGGGAGAGAGAGGGGGAGAGAGAGAAACACTGGGGGGAGAGAGAGGGGGAGAGAGAGAGAAACACTGGGGGGGAGAGAGAGAAACACTGGGGGGAGAGGCAGGGGGAGAGAGAGAGAGAAACACTGGGGGGTGAGAGAGAAACACTGGGGGGAGAGGCAAGGGGAGAGAGAGAGAGAAACACTGGGGGGAGAGAGACAAACAATGGGGGGAGAGGCAGGGGGAGAGAGAGATAGAAACACTGGGGGGAGAGAGTGAGACACAGAGAGAGAAAAACACTGGGGGTAGAGAGAGGGGAGAGAGAGAGAGAAACACTGGGGGGAGAGAGAGAGAGAGAGAGAGAGAGACTCATGGGAGAGAGAGAGAGAAACACTGGAGGGAGAGAGAGAGAGAAACACTGGAGGGAGAGAGAGAGAGAGAGAAACACTGGGGTGTTTGAGAGAGAGAGAGAAACACTGGGGGGAGAGAGAGAGAGAGAGAGAAACACTGGTGGGAGAGAGAGGGGGAGAGAGTGAGAGAAACACTGGGGGGAGAGAGAGGGGGGAGAGAGTGAGAGAAACACTGGGGGGAGAAAGAGAAACACTGGGGGGAGAGGCAGGGCGAGAGAGAGAGAGAAACACTAGGGGGAGAGAGACAGAGTGAGAAACACTGGGGGGGGAGAGAGGGAGAGAAAAACTGGGGGGAGAGAGAGAGAGAGAAACACTGGGGGGAGAGAGAGAAACAGTGGGGGGAGAGAGAGAGAGAAACACTGGGGGGAGCGAGAGAGAGAGATAAGCACTGGGGGAGAGAGAGAGATAAATACTGGGGGGAGAGCGAGAGAGAAACACTGGGGGAGAGAGAGAGAGAAACACTGGGGGGAGAGAGAGAGAGAGAAACACTGGGGGGGAGAGAGAGAGAGAGAGAGAGAGAACACAGGGGGGAGAGAGAGAGAGAGAAACACTAGGGGGAGAGAGAGGGGGAGAGAGAGAAACACTGGGGGGAGAGAGAGGGGGAGAGAGAGAGAGAAACACTGGGGGGAGAGAGAGAAACACTTGGGGGAGAGGCAGGGGGAGAGAGAGAGAGAAACACTGGGGGGAGAGAGAGAAACACTGGGGGAGAGAGTGGGACACAGAGAGAGAGAAACACTGGGGGTAGAGAGAGGGAGAGAGAGAGAGAAACACTGGGGGGATAGAGAGAGAGAGAGAGAGAGAGACTCAGGGGGAGAGAGAGAGAGAAACATTGTGGGGAGAGAGAGAGAAACAATGGGCGGAGAGAGAGAGAGAAACACTGGGGGGAGAAAGAGAGAGAAACACTGGGGGGAGAGAGAGAAACACTGGGGGGAGAGAGTGGGACACAGAGAGAGAGAAACACTGGGGGTAGAGTTAGGGAGAGAGAGAGAGAAACACTGGGGGGAGAGAGAGAGAGAGAGAGAGAGAGACTCAGGGGGAGTGAGAGAGAGAAACACTGTGGGGAGAGAGAGAGAAACAATCGGCGGAGAGAGAGAGAGAAACACTGGGCGGAGAGAGAGAGAGAAAACTTGGGGAGACAGAGAGAGAAACACTGGGGGGAGAGAGAGAGAGAGAAACACTGGGGGGAGAGAGAGAGAGAAACACTGGGGGGGAGAGAGAGAGAGAAACACTGGGGGGAGAGAGAGAGAGAAATACTGGGCGGGGGGGTGAGAGAGAACATAAGAACATAAGAAATTGGAGCAGGAGCAGGCCAATCGGCCCCTCGAGCCTGCTCCGCCATTCAATAAGATCATGGCTGATCTGATCCCAACCACAAATCTAAAGAACACAAGAAGTCGGAGCAGGACCCGGCCACATAGCCCCTGGGCCCTCTCCGCCACCCACAGGGCATTGACCGATCCGAACTCAGCTTCATGTCCAATTTCCTGCCCGCTCCCCATAACCCCTAATTCCCTTTACTTCTAGGAAACTGTCCATTTCTGTTTTAAATTTATCTAATGATTTGGCTTCCACAGCTTCCTGGGGCAGCAAATTCCACAGACCGACCACCCTCTGAGTGAAGAATTTTCTCCTCATCTCAGAGAGAGAGGAACACTGGGGGGAGAGAGAGAGAAACGCTGGGGGGGGAGAGAGAGAGAGAGAGAGAGAAACACTGGGGAGAGAGAGAAAGAGAGAGAGAAACACTGGGGGGAGAGAGAGGGGGAGAGAGGGAGAGAAACACTGGGGGGAGAGAGAGAGAAACACTGGGGGGAGAGAGAGAGAGAAACACTGGGGAGAGAGAGAGAGAAACACTGGGGGGAGAGAGAGAGAGAAACACTGGGGGGAGAGAGAGAGAATAACACTGGGGCGAGTGAGAGAGAGAAACACTGGGGGGAGAGAGAGAGAAACACTGGGGGGCGAGAGAGAGAGAAACACTGGGGAGAGAGAGAGAGAAACACTGGGGAGAGAGAGAGTGAAACACTGGGGGGAGAGAGAGAGAAACACTGGGGGGAGAGAGAGAGAGAAACACTGGGGGTGAGAGAGAGAGAAACACTGGGGGAGAGAGAGAGAGAAACACTGTGGGGAGCGAGAGAGAAACACTGGGGAGAGAGAGAGAAACACTGGGGGGAGAGAGAGAGAAAAACACTGGGGGGAGAGAGAGAGAGAAACACTGGGGGGAGAGAGAGAGTGAAACACTGGGGGGGGAGAGAGAGAGAAACACTTGGGGGAGAGAGAGTGAGAATCACTGGGGGGAGAGAGAGAGAGAAACACTGGGGGGAGAGAGAGAGAGAAACACTGGGGAGAGAGAGAGAGAAACACTGGGGGGAGAGAGAGAGAGAGAAACACTGGGGGGAGGGAGAGAGAGAGAGAGAGAGAGAAACAGTGGGAGGAGAGAGAGGGGGAGAGAGGGAGAAACACTGGGGGGACAGAGAGAGAGAGAAACACTGGGGGGAGAGAGAGAGAGAGAGAGAAACACTGGGGGAGAGAGAGGGGGAGAGAGGGAGAAACACTGGAGGGAGAGAGAGAGAAACACTGGTGGGAGAGAGAGGGGGAGAGAGGGAGAGAAACACTGGTGGGGAGAGAGAGAGAGAGAGAGAGAAACACTTGGGGAAGAGAGAGAGAGAGAGAGAAACACTGGGGTGAGAGAGAGAGAGAAACACTGGGGGGATAGAGAGAGAGAAACACTGGGGGGGAGAGAGAGAGAAATACTGGGGGGAGAGAGAGAGAGAAACACTGGGGGGAGAGAGAGAGAGAAACACTGGGGAGAGAGAGAGAGAAACACTGGGGGGAGTGAGAGAGAGAAACACTGGGGGGGAGAGAGAGAGAAAGACTGGGGGGAGAGAGAGAGAGAGAGAAACATTGGGGGGAGAGAGAGAGAGAGAGAGAGAGAGAGAGAAACACTGGGGGGAGAGAGAGAGAGAGAGAGAGAGAGAAACACTGGGGGGGAGAGAGAGGGAGAGAAACACTGGTGGGGAGAGAGAGAGAGAGAGAGTAACACTGGGGGGGGGGGAGAGAGAGAGAGAGAGAGAGAAACACTGGGGGGAGAGAG